>NW_028127789.1:0-51844 GCF_965231255.1 Vanellus vanellus
AGCAAAAGCTGGACGTTTGTCTTTTTTGCTCCGGAGGTTGCCGAAAGCAAAAAAAGTTGCTTTTGAGGATGGAGTCCGCAGGAAAGCAGAGAGGGCCAAATTGTCTGTGGCATTTGAAGAGTTTCCAGGAGGCACGGAGAACCAGTATTACTTTTCCCCGCTGGCACCTTTGCTGTGGAGCCAAACCTGGACGTTTGTCTTTTTTGCTCCGAAGGTTGCCGAAAGCGAAAACAGGTTCTTTTGAGGATGGAGTCCGCAGGAAAGCAGAGAGGGCCAAATTGTCTGGGGCATTTGAAGAGGTTCCAGGAGGCAATGAGGATCAGCATTACTTTTCCCCGCTGGCACCTTTGCTGTGGCAGCAAAAGCTGGACGTTTGTCTTTTTTGCTCCGGAGCTTGCCTAAAGCGAAAAAAGGTGCTTTTGAGGATGGAGTCCGCAGGAAAGCAGAGAGGGCCAAATTGTCTGGGGCATTTGAAGAGGTTCCAGGAGGCAATGAGGATCAGCATTACTTTTCCCCGCTGGCACCGTTGCTGTGGCAGCAAAAGCTGGACGTTTGTCTTTTTACCACCGGAGGGCGCCGAAATTGAAAACAGGTGCTTTTGAGGATGGAGTCCGCAGGAAAGCAGAGAGGGCCAAATTCTCTGGGGCATTTGAAAGGGTTCCAGGAGGCAGTGAGAACCAGCATTACTTTTCCCCGCTGGCACCTTTGCTGTGGCAGCAAAAGCTGGACGTTTGTCTTTTTTGCTGCAGAGGTTGCCGAAAGCGAAAACAGGTGCTTTTGAGGATGGAGTTTGCAGGAAAGCAGAGAGGGCCAAATTGTCTGTGGCATTTGAAGAGGTACCAGGAGGCAGTGAGAACCAGCATTACTTTTCCCCGCTGGCACCTTTGCTGTGGCAGCAAAAGCTGGACGTTTGTCTTTTTACCACCGGAGGGCGCCGAAATTGAAAAAAGGCGCTTTTGAGGATAGAGTCCGCAGGAAAGCAGAGAGGGCCGAATTGTCTGTGGCATTTGAAAGAGTTCCAGGAGGCAGTGAGAACCAGCATTACTTTTCCCCGCTGGCACCTTTGCTGAGGCAGCAAAACCTGGACGTTTGTCTTTTTTGCTGCAGAGGTTGCTGAAAGCGAAAACAGGTGCTTTTGAGTATGGAGTCCGCAGGAAAGCAGAGAGGGCCAAATTGTCTGGGGCATTTGAAGAGGTTCCAGGAGAGAATGAGGACCAGCATTACTTTTCCCCGCTGGCACCTTTGCTGTGGCAGCAAAAGCTGGACGTTTGTCTTTTTTGCTCCGGAGGCTGCCGAAAGCGAAAAAAGGTGCTTTTGAGGATGGAGTCCGCAGGAAAGCAGAGAGGGCCAAATTGTCTGGGGCATTTGAAAGGGTTCCAGGAGGCAGTGAGAACCAGCATTACTTTTCCCCGCTGGCACCTTTGCTGTGGCAGCAAAAGCTGGACGTTTGTCTTTTTTGCTCCGGAGGTTGCCGAAAGCGAAAACAGGTGCTTTTGAGGATGGAGTCCGCAGGAAAGCAGAGAGGGCCGAATTGTCTTTGGCATTTGAAAGAGTTCCAGGAGGCAGTGAGAACCAGCATTACTTTTCCCCGCTGGCACCTTTGCTGTGGCAGCAAAAGCTGGACGTTTGTCTTTTTACCACCGGAGGGCGCCGAAATTGAAAACAGGTGCTTTTGAGGATGGAGTCCGCAGGAAAGCAGAGAGGGCCAAATTGTCTGGGGCATTTGAAAGGGTTCCAGGAGGCAGTGAGAACCAGCATTAGTTTTCCCCGCTGGCACCTTTGCTGTGGCAGCAAAAGCTGGACGTTTGTCTTTTTTGCTGCAGAGGTTGCCGAAAGCGAAAACAGTTGCTTTTGAGGATGGAGTTTGCAGGAAAGCAGAGAGGGCCAAATTGTCTGGGGCATTTGAAGAGGTTCCAGGAGGCACAGAGAACCAGCATTACTTTTCCCCGCTGGCACCTTTGCTGTGGAGCAAAACCTGGACGTTTGTCTTTTTTGCTCCGGAGGTTGCCAAAAGCGAAAACAGGTGCTTTTGAGGATGGAGTCCGCAGGAAAGCAGAGAGGGCCAAATTGTCTGGGGCATTTGAAGAGGTTCCAGGAGGCAATGAGGATCAGCATTACTTTTCCCCGCTGGCACCTTTGCTGTTGCAGCAAAAGCTGGACGTTTGTCTTTTTTGCTCCGGAGGCTGCCGAAAGCGAAAACAGGTGCTTTTGAGGATGGAGTCCGCAGGAAAGCAGAGAGGGCCGAATTGTCTGGGGCATTTGAAAGAGTTCCAGGAGGCAGTGAGAACCAGCATTACTTTTCCCCGCTGGCACCTTTGCTGTGGCAGCAAAAGCTGGACGTTTGTCTTTTTACCACCGGAGGGCGCCGAAATTGAAAACAGGTGCTTTTGAGGATGGAGTCCGCAGGAAAGCAGAGAGGGCCAAATTGTCTGGGGCATTTGAAAGGGTTCCAGGAGGCAGTGAGAACCAGCATTACTTTTCCCCACTGGCACCTTTGCTGTGGCAGCAAAAGCTGGACGTTTGTCTTTTTTTCTGCAGAGGTTGCAGAAAGCGAAAACAGGTGCTTTTGAGGATGGAGTTTGCAGGAAAGCAGAGAGGGCCAAATTGTCTGGGGCATTTGAATAGGTTCCAGGAGGCACGGAGAACCAGCATTACTTTTCCCCGCTGGCACCTTTGCTGTGGAGCAAAACCTGGACGTTTGTCTTTTTTGCTCCGGAGGCTGCCGAAAGCGAAAACAGGTGCTTTTGAGGATGGAGTCCGCAGGAAAGCAGAGAGGGCCAAATTGTCTGGGGCATTTGAAGAGGTTCCAGGAGGCAATGAGGATCAGCATTACTTTTCCCCACTGGCACCTTTGCTGTGGCAGCAAAAGCTGGACGTTTGTCTTTTTTGCTGCGGAGGTTGCCGAAAGCGAAAACAGGTGCTTTTGAGGATGGAGTCCGCAGGAAAGCAGAGAGGGCCAAATTGTCTGGGGCATTTGAAGAGGTACCAGGAGGTAGTGAGAACCAGCATTACTTTTCCCCGCTGGCACCTTTGCTGTGGCAGCAAAAGCTGGACGTTTGTCTTTTTTGCTCCGGAGGTTGCCGAAAGCGAAAACAGGTGCTTTTGAGGATGGAGGCCGCAGGAAAGCAGAGAGGGCCGAATTGTCTGGGGCATTTGAAAGGGTTCCAAGAGACAGTGAGAACCAGCATTACTTTTCCCCGCTGGCACCTTTGCTATGGCAGCAAAAGCTGGACGTTTGTCGTTTTTGCTCCGGAGCTTGCCAAAAGCGAAAAAAGGTGCTTTTGAGGATGGAGTCCGCAGGAAAGCAGAGAGGGCCAAATTGTCTGGGGTATTTGAAAGGGTTCCAGGAGGCAGTGAGAACCAGCATTAGTTTTCCCCACTGGCACCTTTGCTGTGGCAGCAAAAGCTGGACGTTTGTCTTTTTTGCTCCGGAGGTTGCCGAAAGCAAAAAAAGTTGCTTTTGAGGATGGAGTCCGCAGGAAAGCAGAGAGGGCCAAATTGTCTGTGGCATTTGAAGAGGTTCCAGGAGGCACGGAGAACCAGCATTACTTTTCCCCGCTGGCACCTTTGCTGTGGAGCCAAACCTGGACGTTTGTCTTTTTTGCTCCGAAGGTTGCCGAAAGCGAAAACAGGTTCTTTTGAGGATGGAGTCCGCAAGAAAGCAGAGAGGGCCAAATTGTCTGGGGCATTTGAAGAGGTTCCAGGAGGCAATGAGGATCAGCATTACTTTTCCCCGCTGGCACCTTTGCTGTGGCAGCAAAAGCTGGACGTTTGTCTTTTTTGCTCCGGAGCTTGCCTAAAGCGAAAAAAGGTGCTTTTGAGGATGGAGTCCGCAGGAAAGCAGAGAGGGCCAAATTGTCTGGGGCATTTGAAAGGGTTCCAAGAGACAGTGAGAACCAGCATTACTTTTCCCCGCTGGCACCTTTGCTGTGGCAGCAAAAGCTGGACGTTTGTCTTTTTACCACCGGAGTGCGCCGAAATTGAAAACAGGTGCTTTTGAGGATGGAGTCCGCAGGAAAGCAGAGAGGGCCAAATTGTCTGGGGCATTTGAAAGGGTTCCAGGAGGCAGTGAGAACCAGCATTACTTTTCCCCACTGGCACCTTTGCTGTGGCAGCAAAAGCTGGACGTTTGTCTTTTTTTCTGCAGAGGTTGCCGAAAGCGAAAACAGGTGCTTTTGAGGATGGAGTTTGCAGGAAAGCAGAGAGGGCCAAATTGTCTGGGGCATTTGAAGAGGTTCCAGGAGGCACGGAGAACCAGCATTACTTTTCCCCGCTGGCACCTTTGCTGTGGAGCAAAACCTGGACGTTTGTCTTTTTTGCTCCGGAGGTTGCCAAAAGCGAAAACAGGTGCTTTTGAGGATGGAGTCCGCAGGAAAGCAGAGAGGGCCAAATTGTCTGGGGCATTTGAAGAGGTTCCAGGAGGCAATGAGGATCAGCATTACTTTTCCCCGCTGGCACCTTTGCTGTGGCAGCAAAAGCTGGACGTTTGTCTTTTTTGCTGCGGAGGTTGCCGAAAGCGAAAAAAGGTGCTTTTGAGGATGGAGTCCGCAGGAAAGCAGAGAGGGCCAAATTGTCTGTGGCATTTGAAGAGGTTCCAGGAGGCAGTGAGAACCAGCATTACTTTTCCCCGCTGGCACCTTTGCTGTGGCAGCAAAAGCTGGACGTTTGTCTTTTTTGCTCCGGAGGTTGCCGAAAGCGAAAACAGGTGCTTTTGAGGATGGAGTCCGCAGGAAAGCAGAGAGGGCCGAATTGTCTGGGGCATTTGAAAGAGTTCCAGGAGGCAGTGAGAACCAGCATTACTTTTCCCCGCTGGCACCTTTGCTGTGGCAGCAAAAGCTGGACGTTTGTCTTTTTTGCTCCGGAGGTTGCCGAAAGCAAAAAAAGTTGCTTTTGAGGATGGAGTCCGCAGGAAAGCAGAGAGGGCCAAATTGTCTGTGGCATTTGAAGAGTTTCCAGGAGGCACGGAGAACCAGTATTACTTTTCCCCGCTGGCACCTTTGCTGTGGAGCCAAACCTGGACGTTTGTCTTTTTTGCTCCGAAGGTTGCCGAAAGCGAAAACAGGTTCTTTTGAGGATGGAGTCCGCAGGAAAGCAGAGAGGGCCAAATTGTCTGGGGCATTTGAAGAGGTTCCAGGAGGCAATGAGGATCAGCATTACTTTTCCCCGCTGGCACCTTTGCTGTGGCAGCAAAAGCTGGACGTTTGTCTTTTTTGCTCCGGAGCTTGCCTAAAGCGAAAAAAGGTGCTTTTGAGGATGGAGTCCGCAGGAAAGCAGAGAGGGCCAAATTGTCTGGGGCATTTGAAGAGGTTCCAGGAGGCAATGAGGATCAGCATTACTTTTCCCCGCTGGCACCGTTGCTGTGGCAGCAAAAGCTGGACGTTTGTCTTTTTACCACCGGAGGGCGCCGAAATTGAAAACAGGTGCTTTTGAGGATGGAGTCCGCAGGAAAGCAGAGAGGGCCAAATTCTCTGGGGCATTTGAAAGGGTTCCAGGAGGCAGTGAGAACCAGCATTACTTTTCCCCGCTGGCACCTTTGCTGTGGCAGCAAAAGCTGGACGTTTGTCTTTTTTGCTGCAGAGGTTGCCGAAAGCGAAAACAGGTGCTTTTGAGGATGGAGTTTGCAGGAAAGCAGAGAGGGCCAAATTGTCTGTGACATTTGAAGAGGTTCCAGGAGGCAGTGAGAACCAGCATTACTTTTCCCCGCTGGCACCTTTGCTGTGGCAGCAAAAGCTGGACGTTTGTCTTTTTACCACCGGAGGGCGCCGAAATTGAAAAAAGGCGCTTTTGAGGATAGAGTCCGCAGGAAAGCAGAGAGGGCCGAATTGTCTGTGGCATTTGAAAGAGTTCCAGGAGGCAGTGAGAACCAGCATTACTTTTCCCCGCTGGCACCTTTGCTGAGGCAGCAAAACCTGGACGTTTGTCTTTTTTGCTGCAGAGGTTGCTGAAAGCGAAAACAGGTGCTTTTGAGTATGGAGTCCGCAGGAAAGCAGAGAGGGCCAAATTGTCTGGGGCATTTGAAGAGGTTCCAGGAGAGAATGAGGACCAGCATTACTTTTCCCCGCTGGCACCTTTGCTGTGGCAGCAAAAGCTGGACGTTTGTCTTTTTTGCTCCGGAGGCTGCCGAAAGCGAAAAAAGGTGCTTTTGAGGATGGAGTCCGCAGGAAAGCAGAGAGGGCCAAATTGTCTGGGGCATTTGAAAGGGTTCCAGGAGGCAGTGAGAACCAGCATTACTTTTCCCCGCTGGCACCTTTGCTGTGGCAGCAAAAGCTGGACGTTTGTCTTTTTTGCTCCGGAGGTTGCCGAAAGCGAAAACAGGTGCTTTTGAGGATGGAGTCCGCAGGAAAGCAGAGAGGGCCGAATTGTCTGGGGCATTTGAAAGAGTTCCAGGAGGCAGTGAGAACCAGCATTACTTTTCCCCGCTGGCACCTTTGCTGTGGCAGCAAAAGCTGGACGTTTGTCTTTTTACCACCGGAGGGCGCCGAAATTGAAAACAGGTGCTTTTGAGGATGGAGTCCGCAGGAAAGCAGAGAGGGCCAAATTGTCTGGGGCATTTGAAAGGGTTCCAGGAGGCAGTGAGAACCAGCATTAGTTTTCCCCGCTGGCACCTTTGCTGTGGCAGCAAAAGCTGGACGTTTGTCTTTTTTGCTGCAGAGGTTGCCGAAAGCGAAAACAGTTGCTTTTGAGGATGGAGTTTGCAGGAAAGCAGAGAGGGCCAAATTGTCTGGGGCATTTGAAGAGGTTCCAGGAGGCACAGAGAACCAGCATTACTTTTCCCCGCTGGCACCTTTGCTGTGGAGCAAAACCTGGACGTTTGTCTTTTTTGCTCCGGAGGTTGCCAAAAGCGAAAACAGGTGCTTTTGAGGATGGAGTCCGCAGGAAAGCAGAGAGGGCCAAATTGTCTGGGGCATTTGAAGAGGTTCCAGGAGGCAATGAGGATCAGCATTACTTTTCCCCGCTGGCACCTTTGCTGTGGCAGCAAAAGCTGGACGTTTGTCTTTTTTGCTCCGGAGCTTGCCTAAAGCGAAAACAGGTGCTTTTGAGGATGGAGTCCGCAGGAAAGCAGAGAGGGCCAAATTGTCTGGGGCATTTGAAAGGGTTCCAAGAGACAGTGAGAACCAGCATTACTTTTCCCCGCTGGCACCTTTGCTGTGGCAGCAAAAGCTGGACGTTTGTCTTTTTTGCTCCGGAGGCTGCCGAAAGCGAAAACAGGTGCTTTTGAGGATGGAGTCCGCAGGAAAGCAGAGAGGGCCGAATTGTCTGGGGCATTTGAAAGAGTTCCAGGAGGCAGTGAGAACCAGCATTACTTTTCCCCGCTGGCACCTTTGCTGTGGCAGCAAAAGCTGGACGTTTGTCTTTTTACCACCGGAGGGCGCCGAAATTGAAAACAGGTGCTTTTGAGGATGGAGTCCGCAGGAAAGCAGAGAGGGCCAAATTGTCTGGGGCATTTGAAAGGGTTCCAGGAGGCAGTGAGAACCAGCATTACTTTTCCCCACTGGCACCTTTGCTGTGGCAGCAAAAGCTGGACGTTTGTCTTTTTTTCTGCAGAGGTTGCAGAAAGCGAAAACAGGTGCTTTTGAGGATGGAGTTTGCAGGAAAGCAGAGAGGGCCAAATTGTCTGGGGCATTTGAATAGGTTCCAGGAGGCACGGAGAACCAGCATTACTTTTCCCCGCTGGCACCTTTGCTGTGGAGCAAAACCTGGACGTTTGTCTTTTTTGCTCCGGAGGCTGCCGAAAGCGAAAACAGGTGCTTTTGAGGATGGAGTCCGCAGGAAAGCAGAGAGGGCCAAATTGTCTGGGGCATTTGAAGAGGTTCCAGGAGGCAATGAGGATCAGCATTACTTTTCCCCACTGGCACCTTTGCTGTGGCAGCAAAAGCTGGACGTTTGTCTTTTTTGCTGCGGAGGTTGCCGAAAGCGAAAACAGGTGCTTTTGAGGATGGAGTCCGCAGGAAAGCAGAGAGGGCCAAATTGTCTGTGGCATTTGAAGAGGTTCCAGGAGGCAGTGAGAACCAGCATTACTTTTCCCCGCTGGCACCTTTGCTGTGGCAGCAAAAGCTGGACGTTTGTCTTTTTTGCTCCGGAGGTTGCCGAAAGCGAAAACAGGTGCTTTTGAGGATGGAGTCCGCAGGAAAGCAGAGAGGGCCGAATTGTCTGGGGCATTTGAAAGAGTTCCAGGAGGCAGTGAGAACCAGCATTACTTTTCCCCGCTGGCACCTTTGCTGTGGCAGCAAAAGCTGGACGTTTGTCGTTTTTGCTCCTGAGTTTGCCAAAAGCGAAAAAAGGTGCTTTTGAGGATGGAGTCCGCAGGAAAGCAGAGAGGGCCAAATTGTCTGGGGCATTTGAAAGGGTTCCAGGAGGCAGTGAGAACCAGCATTAGTTTTCCCCGCTGGCACCTTTGCTGTGGCAGCAAAAGCTGGACGTTTGTCTTTTTTGCTCCGGAGGTTGCCGAAAGCAAAAAAAGTTGCTTATGAGGATGGATTCGCAGGAAAGCAGAGAGGGCCAAATTGTCTGGGGCATTTGAAGAGGTTCCAGGAGGCACGGAGAACCAGCATTAATTTTCCCCGCTGGCACCTTTGCTGTGGAGCCAAACCTGGACGTTTGTCTTTTTTGCTCCGAAGGTTGCCGAAAGCGAAAACAGGTTCTTTTGAGGATGGAGTCCGCAGGAAAGCAGAGAGGGCCAAATTGTCTGGGGCATTTGAAGAGGTTCCAGGAGGCAATGAGGATCAGCATTACTTTTCCCCGCTGGCACCGTTGCTGTGGCAGCAAAAGCTGGACGTTTGTCTTTTTACCACCGGAGGGCGCCGAAATTGAAAACAGGTACTTTTGAGGATGGAGTCCGCAGGAAAGCAGAGAGGGCCAAATTCTCTGGGGCATTTGAAAGGGTTCCAGGAGGCAGTGAGAACCAGCATTACTTTTCCCCGCTGGCACCTTTGCTGTGGCAGCAAAAGCTGGACGTTTGTCTTTTTTGCTGCAGAGGTTGCCGAAAGCGAAAACAGGTGCTTTTGAGGATGGAGTTTGCAGGAAAGCAGAGAGGGCCAAATTGTCTGTGGCATTTGAAGAGGTACCAGGAGGCAGTGAGAACCAGCATTACTTTTCCCCGCTGGCACCTTTGCTGTGGCAGCAAAAGCTGGACGTTTGTCTTTTTACCACCGGAGGGCGCCGAAATTGAAAAAAGGCGCTTTTGAGGATAGAGTCCGCAGGAAAGCAGAGAGGGCCGAATTGTCTGTGGCATTTGAAAGAGTTCCAGGAGGCAGTGAGAACCAGCATTACTTTTCCCCGCTGGCACCTTTGCTGAGGCAGCAAAACCTGGACGTTTGTCTTTTTTGCTGCAGAGGTTGCCGAAAGCGAAAACAGGTGCTTTTGAGTATGGAGTCCGCAGGAAAGCAGAGAGGGCCAAATTGTCTGGGGCATTTGAAGAGGTTCCAGGAGAGAATGAGGACCAGCATTACTTTTCCCCGCTGGCACCTTTGCTGTGGCAGCAAAAGCTGGACGTTTGTCTTTTTTGCTCCGGAGGCTGCCGAAAGCGAAAAAAGGTGCTTTTGAGGATGGAGTCCGCAGGAAAGCAGAGAGGGCCAAATTGTCTGGGGCATTTGAAAGGGTTCCAAGAGACAGTGAGAACCAGCATTACTTTTCCCCGCTGGCACCTTTGCTGTGGCAGCAAAAGCTGGACGTTTGTCTTTTTACCACCGGAGGGCGCCGAAATTGAAAACAGGTGCTTTTGAGGATGGAGTCCGCAGGAAAGCAGAGAGGGCCAAATTGTCTGGGGCATTTGAAAGGGTTCCAGGAGGCAGTGAGAACCAGCATTAGTTTTCCCCGCTGGCACCTTTGCTGTGGCAGCAAAAGCTGGACGTTTGTCTTTTTTGCTGCAGAGGTTGCCGAAAGCGAAAACAGGTGCTTTTAAGGATGGAGTTTGCAGGAAAGCAGAGAGGGCCAAATTGTCTGGGGCATTTGAAGAGGTACCAGGAGGTAGTGAGAACCAGCATTACTTTTCCCCGCTGGCACCTTTGCTGTGGCAGCAAAAGCTGGACGTTTGTCTTTTTTGCTCCGGAGCTTGCCTAAAGCGAAAAAAGTTGCTTTTGAGGATGGAGTCCGCAGGAAAGCAGAGAGGGCCAAATTGTCTGGGGCATTTGAAAGGGTTCCAAGAGACAGTGAGAACCAGCATTACTTTTCCCCGCTGGCACCTTTGCTATGGCAGCAAAAGCTGGACGTTTGTCGTTTTTGCTCCGGAGCTTGCCAAAAGCGAAAAAAGGTGCTTTTGAGGATGGAGTCCGCAGGAAAGCAGAGAGGGCCAAATTGTCTGGGGCATTTGAAAGGGTTCCAGGAGGCAGTGAGAACCAGCATTAGTTTTCCCCGCTGGCACCTTTGCTGTGGCAGCAAAAGCTGGACGTTTGTCTTTTTTGCTCCGGAGGTTGCCGAAAGCAAAAAAAGTTGCTTTTGAGGATGGAGTCCGCAGGAAAGCAGAGAGGGCCAAATTGTCTGTGGCATTTGAAGAGGTTCCAGGAGGCACGGAGAACCAGCATTACTTTTCCCCGCTGGCACCTTTGCTGTGGAGCCAAACCTGGACGTTTGTCTTTTTTGCTCCGAAGGTTGCCGAAAGCGAAAACAGGTGCTTTTGAGGATGGAGTCCGCAGGAAAGCAGAGAGGGCCAAATTGTCTGGGGCATTTGAAGAGGTTCCAGGAGAGAATGAGGACCAGCATTACTTTTCCCCGCTGGCACCTTTGCTGTGGCAGCAAAAGCTGGACGTTTGTCTTTTTTGCTCCGGAGCTTGCCTAAAGCGAAAAAAGGTGCTTTTGAGGATGGAGTCCGCAGGAAAGCAGAGAGGGCCAAATTGTCTGGGGCATTTGAAAGGGTTCCAAGAGACAGTGAGAACCAGCATTACTTTTCCCCGCTGGCACCTTTGCTGTGGCAGCAAAAGCTGGACGTTTGTCTTTTTTGCTCCGGAGGCTGCCGAAAGCGAAAACAGGTGCTTTTGAGGATGGAGTCCGCAGGAAAGCAGAGAGGGCCGAATTGTCTGGGGCATTTGAAAGAGTTCCAGGAGGCAGTGAGAACCAGCATTACTTTTCCCCGCTGGCACCTTTGCTGTGGCAGCAAAAGCTGGACGTTTGTCTTTTTACCACCGGAGTGCGCCGAAATTGAAAACAGGTGCTTTTGAGGATGGAGTCCGCAGGAAAGCAGAGAGGGCCAAATTGTCTGGGGCATTTGAAAGGGTTCCAGGAGGCAGTGAGAACCAGCATTACTTTTCCCCACTGGCACCTTTGCTGTGGCAGCAAAAGCTGGACGTTTGTCTTTTTTTCTGCAGAGGTTGCCGAAAGCGAAAACAGGTGCTTTTGAGGATGGAGTCCGCAGGAAAGCAGAGAGGGCCAAATTGTCTGGGGCATTTGAAGAGGTTCCAGGAGGCACGGAGAACCAGCATTACTTTTCCCCGCTGGCACCTTTGCTGTGGAGCAAAACCTGGACGTTTGTCTTTTTTGCTCCGGAGGTTGCCGAAAGCGAAAACAGGTGCTTTTGAGGATGGAGTCCGCAGGAAAGCAGAGAGGGCCGAATTGTCTGGGGCATTTGAAAGAGTTCCAGGAGGCAGTGAGAACCAGCATTACTTTTCCCCGCTGGCACCTTTGCTGTGGCAGCAAAAGCTGGACGTTTGTCGTTTTTGCTCCTGAGGTTGCCAAAAGCGAAAAAAGGTGCTTTTGAGGATGGAGTCCGCAGGAAAGCAGAGAGGGCCAAATTGTCTGGGGCATTTGAAAGGGTTCCAGGAGGCAGTGAGAACCAGCATTAGTTTTCCCCGCTGGCACCTTTGCTGTGGCAGCAAAAGCTGGACGTTTGTCTTTTTTGCTCCGGAGGTTGCCGAAAGCAAAAAAAGTTGCTTTTGAGGATGGAGTCCGCAGGAAAGCAGAGAGGGCCAAATTGTCTGTGGCATTTGAAGAGGTTCCAGGAGGCACGGAGAACCAGCATTACTTTTCCCCGCTGGCACCTTTGCTGTGGAGCCAAACCTGGACGTTTGTCTTTTTTGCTCCGAAGGTTGCCGAAAGCGAAAACAGGTTCTTTTGAGGATGGAGTCCGCAGGAAAGCAGAGAGGGCCAAATTGTCTGGGGCATTTGAAGAGGTTCCAGGAGGCAATGAGGATCAGCATTACTTTTCCCCGCTGGCACCTTTGCTGTGGCAGCAAAAGCTGGACGTTTGTCTTTTTTGCTCCGGAGCTTGCCTAAAGCGAAAAAAGGTGCTTTTGAGGATGGAGTCCGCAGGAAAGCAGAGAGGGCCATATTGTCTGGGGCATTTGAAAGGGTTCCAGGAGGCAGTGAGAACCAGCATTACTTTTCCCCACTGGCACCTTTGCTGTGGCAGCAAAAGCTGGACGTTTGTCTTTTTTTCTGCAGAGGTTGCCGAAAGCGAAAACAGGTGCTTTTGAGGATGGAGTTTGCAGGAAAGCAGAGAGGGCCAAATTGTCTGGGGCATTTGAAGAGGTTCCAGGAGGCACAGAGAACCAGCATTACTTTTCCCCGCTGGCACCTTTGCTGTGGAGCAAAACCTGGACGTTTGTCTTTTTTGCTCCGGAGGTTGCCAAAACGAAAACAGGTGCTTTTGAGGATGGAGTCCGCAGGAAAGCAGAGAGGGCCAAATTGTCTGGGGCATTTGAAGAGGTTCAGGGAGGCAATGAGGATCAGCATTACTTTTCCCCGCTGGCACCTTTGCTGTGGCAGCAAAAGCTGGACGTTTGTCTTTTTTGCTGCGGAGGTTGCCGAAAGCGAAAACAGGTGCTTTTGAGGATGGAGTCCGCAGGAAAGCAGAGAGGGCCAAATTGTCTGTGGCATTTGAAGAGGTTCCAGGAGGCAGTGAGAACCAGCATTACTTTTCCCCGCTAGCACCTTTGCTGTGGCAGCAAAAGCTGGACGTTTGTCTTTTTTGCTCCGGAGGTTGCCGAAAGCGAAAACAGGTGCTTTTGAGGATGGAGTCCGCAGGAAAGCAGAGAGGGCCGAATTGTCTGGGGCATTTGAAAGAGTTCCAGGAGGCAGTGAGAACCAGCATTACTTTTCCCCGCTGGCACCTTTGCTGTGGCAGCAAAAGCTGGACGTTTGTCGTTTTTGCTCCTGAGGTTGCCAAAAGCGAAAAAAGGTGCTTTTGAGGATGGAGTCCGCAGGAAAGCAGAGAGGGCCAAATTGTCTGGGGCATTTGAAAGGGTTCCAGGAGGCAGTGAGAACCAGCATTAGTTTTCCCCGCTGGCACCTTTGCTGTGGCAGCAAAAGCTGGACGTTTGTCTTTTTTGCTCCGGAGGTTGCCGAAAGCAAAAAAAGTTGCTTTTGAGGATGGAGTCCGCAGGAAAGCAGAGAGGGCCAAATTGTCTGTGGCATTTGAAGAGGTTCCAGGAGGTACGGAGAACCAGCATTACTTTGCCCCGCTGGCACCTTTGCTGTGGAGCCAAACCTGGACGTTTGTCTTTTTTGCTCCGAAGGTTGCCGAAAGCGAAAACAGGTTCTTTTGAGGATGGAGTCCGCAGGAAAGCAGAGAGGGCCAAATTGTCTGGGGCATTTGAAGAGGTTCCAGGAGGCAATGAGGATCAGCATTACTTTTCCCCGCTGGCACCGTTGCTGTGGCAGCAAAAGCTGGACGTTTGTCTTTTTACCACCGGAGGGCGCCGAAATTGAAAACAGGTGCTTTTGAGGATGGAGTCCGCAGGAAAGCAGAGAGGGCCAAATTCTCTGGGGCATTTGAAAGGGTTCCAGGAGGCAGTGAGAACCAGCATTACTTTTCCCCGCTGGCACCTTTGCTGTGGCAGCAAAAGCTGGACGTTTGTCTTTTTTCCTGCAGAGGTTGCCGAAAGCGAAAACAGGTGCTTTTGAGGATGGAGTTTGCAGGAAAGCAGAGAGGGCCAAATTGTCTGTGGCATTTGAAGAGGTACCAGGAGGCAGTGAGAACCAGCATTACTTT
The DNA here is from genome assembly GCF_965231255.1 of Vanellus vanellus. NCBI lineage: Eukaryota > Metazoa > Chordata > Aves > Charadriiformes > Charadriidae > Vanellus > Vanellus vanellus. Next base: position 13,922 of record NW_028127789.1, read on the forward strand.
TCCCCGCTGGCACCTTTGCTGTGGCAGCAAAAGCTGGACGTTTGTCTTTTTACCACCGGAGGGCGCCGAAATTGAAAAAAGGCGCTTTTGACGATAGAGTCCGCAGGAAAGCAGAGAGGGCCGAATTGTCTGTGGCATTTGAAGAGGTTCCAGGAGGCACGGAGAACCAGCATTACTTTTCCCCGCTGGCACCTTTGCTGTGGAGCCAAACCTGGACGTTTGTCTTTTTTGCTCCGAAGGTTGCCGAAAGCGAAAACAGGTTCTTTTGAGGATGGAGTCCGCAGGAAAGCAGAGAGGGCCAAATTGTCTGGGGCATTTGAAGAGGTTCCAGGAGGCAATGAGGATCAGCATTACTTTTCCCCGCTGGCACCTTTGCTGTGGCAGCAAAAGCTGGACGTTTGTCTTTTTTGCTCCGGAGCTTGCCTAAAGCGAAAAAAGGTGCTTTTGAGGATGGAGTCCGCAGGAAAGCAGAGAGGGCCAAATTGTCTGGGGCATTTGAAAGGGTTCCAAGAGACAGTGAGAACCAGCATTACTTTTCCCCGCTGGCACCTTTGCTGTGGCAGCAAAAGCTGGACGTTTGTCTTTTTTGCTCCGGAGGCTGCCGAAAGCGAAAACAGGTGCTTTTGAGGATGGAGTCCGCAGGAAAGCAGAGAGGGCCGAATTGTCTGGGGCATTTGAAAGAGTTCCAGGAGGCAGTGAGAACCAGCATTACTTTTCCCCGCTGGCACCTTTGCTGTGGCAGCAAAAGCTGGACGTTTGTCTTTTTACCACCGGAGTGCGCCGAAATTGAAAACAGGTGCTTTTGAGGATGGAGTCCGCAGGAAAGCAGAGAGGGCCAAATTGCCTGGGGCATTTGAAAGGGTTCCAGGAGGCAGTGAGAACCAGCATTACTTTTCCCCACTGGCACCTTTGCTGTGGCAGCAAAAGCTGGACGTTTGTCTTTTTTTCTGCAGAGGTTGCCGAAAGCGAAAACAGGTGCTTTTGAGGATGGAGTTTGCAGGAAAGCAGAGAGGGCCAAATTGTCTGGGGCATTTGAAGAGGTTCCAGGAGGCACAGAGAACCAGCATTACTTTTCCCCGCTGGCACCTTTGCTGTGGAGCAAAACCTGGACGTTTGTCTTTTTTGCTCCGGAGGTTGCCAAAAGCGAAAACAGGTGCTTTTGAGGATGGAGTCCGCAGGAAAGCAGAGAGGGCCAAATTGTCTGGGGCATTTGAAGAGGTTCCAGGAGGCAATGAGGATCAGCATTACTTTTCCCCGCTGGCACCTTTGCTGTGGCAGCAAAAGCTGGACGTTTGTCGTTTTTGCTCCTGAGGTTGCCAAAAGCGAAAAAAGGTGCTTTTGAGGATGGAGTCCGCAGGAAAGCAGAGAGGGCCAAATTGTCTGGGGCATTTGAAAGGGTTCCAGGAGGCAGTGAGAACCAGCATTACTTTTCCCCGCTGGCACCTTTGCTGTGGCAGCAAAAGCTGGACGTTTGTCTTTTTACCACCGGAGTGCGCCGAAATTGAAAACAGGTGCTTTTGAGGATGGAGTCCGCAGGAAAGCAGAGAGGGCCAAATTGTCTGGGGCATTTGAAAGGGTTCCAGGAGGCAGTGAGAACCAGCATTACTTTTCCCCACTGGCACCTTTGCTGTGGCAGCAAAAGCTGGACGTTTGTCTTTTTTTCTGCAGAGGTTGCCGAAAGCGAAAACAGGTGCTTTTGAGGATGGAGTTTGCAGGAAAGCAGAGAGGGCCAAATTGTCTGGGGCATTTGAAGAGGTTCCAGGAGGCACAGAGAACCAGCATTACTTTTCCCCGCTGGCACCTTTGCTGTGGAGCAAAACCTGGACGTTTGTCTTTTTTGCTCCGGAGGTTGCCAAAAGCGAAAACAGGTGCTTTTGAGGATGGAGTCCGCAGGAAAGCAGAGAGGGCCAAATTGTCTGGGGCATTTGAAGAGGTTCCAGGAGGCAATGAGGATCAGCATTACTTTTCCCCGCTGGCACCTTTGCTGTGGCAGCAAAAGCTGGACGTTTGTCTTTTTTGCTGCGGAGGTTGCCGAAAGCGAAAACAGGTGCTTTTGAGGATGGAGTCCGCAGGAAAGCAGAGAGGGCCGAATTGTCTGGGGCATTTGAAAGAGTTCCAGGAGGCAGTGAGAACCAGCATTACTTTTCCCCGCTGGCACCTTTGCTGTGGCAGCAAAAGCTGGACGTTTGTCGTTTTTGCTCCTGAGGTTGCCAAAAGCGAAAAAAGGTGCTTTTGAGGATGGAGTCCGCAGGAAAGCAGAGAGGGCCAAATTGTCTGGGGCATTTGAAAGGGTTCCAGGAGGCACTGAGAACCAGCATTAGTTTTCCCCGCTGGCACCTTTGCTGTGGCAGCAAAAGCTGGACGTTTGTCTTTTTTGCTCCGGAGGTTGCCGAAAGCAAAAAAAGTTGCTTTTGAGGATGGAGTCCGCAGGAAAGCAGAGAGGGCCAAATTGTCTGTGGCATTTGAAGAGGTTCCAGGAGGCAGTGAGAACCAGCATTACTTTTCCCCGCTGGCACCTTTGCTGTGGAGCCAAACCTGGACGTTTGTCTTTTTTGCTCCGAAGGTTGCCGAAAGCGAAAACAGGTTCTTTTGAGGATGGAGTCCGCAGGAAAGCAGAGAGGGCCAAATTGTCTGGGGCATTTGAAGAGGTTCCAGGAGGCAATGAGGATCAGCATTACTTTTCCCCGCTGGCACCGTTGCTGTGGCAGCAAAAGCTGGACGTTTGTCTTTTTACCACCGGAGGGCGCCGAAATTGAAAACAGGTGCTTTTGAGGATGGAGTCCGCAGGAAAGCAGAGAGGGCCAAATTCTCTGGGGCATTTGAAAGAGTTCCAGGAGGCAGTGAGAACCAGCATTACTTTTCCCCGCTGGCACCTTTGCTGTGGCAGCAAAAGCTGGACGTTTGTCTTTTTTGCTGCAGAGGTTGCCGAAAGCGAAAACAGGTGCTTTTGAGGATGGAGTTTGCAGGAAAGCAGAGAGGGCCAAATTGTCTGTGGCGTTTGAAGAGGTACCAGGAGGCAGTGAGAACCAGCATTACTTTTCCCCGCTGGCACCTTTGCTGTGGCAGCAAAAGCTGGACGTTTGTCTTTTTTGCTGCGGAGGTTGCCGAAAGCGAAAACAGGTGCTTTTGAGGATGGAGTCCGCAGGAAAGCAGAGAGGGCCGAATTGTCTGGGGCATTTGAAAGAGTTCCAGGAGGCAGTGAGAACCAGCATTACTTTTCCCCGCTGGCACCTTTGCTGTGGCAGCAAAAGCTGGACGTTTGTCGTTTTTGCTCCTGAGGTTGCCAAAAGCGAAAAAAGGTGCTTTTGAGGATGGAGTCCGCAGGAAAGCAGAGAGGGCCAAATTGTCTGTGGCATTTGAAGAGGTACCAGGAGGCAGTGAGAACCAGCATTACTTTTCCCCGCTGGCACCTTTGCTGTGGCAGCAAAAGCTGGACGTTTGTCTTTTTACCACCGGAGGGCGCCGAAATTGAAAAAAGGCGCTTTTGAGGATAGAGTCCGCAGGAAAGCAGAGAGGGCCGAATTGTCTGGGGCATTTGAAGAGGTTCCAGGAGGCACGGAGAACCAGCATTACTTTTCCCCGCTGGCACCTTTGCTGTGGAGCAAAACCTGGACGTTTGTCTTTTTTGCTCCGAAGGTTGCCGAAAGCGAAAACAGGTTCTTTTGAGGATGGAGTCCGCAGGAAAGCAGAGAGGGCCAAATTGTCTGGGGCATTTGAAGAGGTTCCAGGAGGCAATGAGGATCAGCATTACTTTTCCCCGCTGGCACCTTTGCTGTGGCAGCAAAAGCTGGACGTTTGTCTTTTTTGCTCCGGAGCTTGCCTAAAGCGAAAAAAGGTGCTTTTGAGGATGGAGTCCGCAGGAAAGCAGAGAGGGCCAAATTGTCTGGGGCATTTGAAAGGGTTCCAAGAGACAGTGAGAACCAGCATTACTTTTCCCCGCTGGCACCTTTGCTGTGGCAGCAAAAGCTGGACGTTTGTCTTTTTTGCTCCGGAGGCTGCCGAAAGCGAAAACAGGTGCTTTTGAGGATGGAGTCCGCAGGAAAGCAGAGAGGGCCGAATTGTCTGGGGCATTTGAAAGAGTTCCAGGAGGCAGTGAGAACCAGCATTACTTTTCCCCGCTGGCACCTTTGCTGTGGCAGCAAAAGCTGGACGTTTGTCTTTTTACCACCGGAGTGCGCCGAAATTGAAAACAGGTGCTTTTGAGGATGGAGTCCGCAGGAAAGCAGAGAGGGCCAAATTGTCTGGGGCATTTGAAAGCGTTCCAGGAGGCAGTGAGAACCAGCATTACTTTTCCCCACTGGCACCTTTGCTGTGGCAGCAAAAGCTGGACGTTTGTCTTTTTTTCTGCAGAGGTTGCCGAAAGCGAAAACAGGTGCTTTTGAGGATGGAGTTTGCAGGAAAGCAGAGAGGGCCAAATTGTCTGGGGCATTTGAAGAGGTTCCAGGAGGCACAGAGAACCAGCATTACTTTTCCCCGCTGGCACCTTTGCTGTGGAGCAAAACCTGGACGTTTGTCTTTTTTGCTCCGGAGGTTGCCAAAAGCGAAAACAGGTGCTTTTGAGGATGGAGTTTGCAGGAAAGCAGAGAGGGCCAAATTGTCTGTGGCGTTTGAAGAGGTACCAGGAGGCAGTGAGAACCAGCATTACTTTTCCCCGCTGGCACCTTTGCTGTGGCAGCAAAAGCTGGACGTTTGTCTTTTTTGCTCCGGAGGTTGCCGAAAGCGAAAACAGGTGCTTTTGAGGATGGAGTCCGCAGGAAAGCAGAGAGGGCCGAATTGTCTGGGGCATTTGAAAGAGTTCCAGGAGGCAGTGAGAACCAGCATTACTTTTCCCCGCTGGCACCTTTGCTGTGGCAGCAAAAGCTGGACGTTTGTCGTTTTTGCTCCTGAGGTTGCCAAAAGCGAAAAAAGGTGCTTTTGAGGATGGAGTCCGCAGGAAAGCAGAGAGGGCCAAATTGTCTGGGGCATTTGAAAGGGTTCCAGGAGGCACTGAGAACCAGCATTAGTTTTCCCCGCTGGCACCTTTGCTGTGGCAGCAAAAGCTGGACGTTTGTCTTTTTTGCTCCGGAGGTTGCCGAAAGCAAAAAAAGTTGCTTTTGAGGATGGAGTCCGCAGGAAAGCAGAGAGGGCCAAATTGTCTGTGGCATTTGAAGAGGTTCCAGGAGGTACGGAGAACCAGCATTACTTTGCCCCGCTGGCACCTTTGCTGTGGAGCCAAACCTGGACGTTTGTCTTTTTTGCTCCTGAGGTTGCCGAAAGCAAAAACAGGTGCTTTTGAGGATGGAGTCCGCAGGAAAGCAGAGAGGGCCAAATTGTCTGGGGCATTTGAAAGGGTTCCAGGAGACAGTGAGAACCAGCATTAGTTTTCCCCGCTGGCACCTTTGCTGTGGCAGCAAAAGCTGGACGTTTGTCTTTTTACCACCGGAGGGCGCCGAAATTGAAAACAGGTGCTTTTGAGGATGGAGTCCGCAGGAAAGCAGAGAGGGCCAAATTGTCTGGGGCATTTGAAAGGGTTCCAGGAGGCAGTGAGAACCAGCATTACTTTTCCCCGCTGGCACCTTTGCTGTGGCAGCAAAAGCTGGACGTTTGTCTTTTTTGCTGCAGAGGTTGCCGAAAGCGAAAACAGGTGCTTTTGAGGATGGAGTCCGCAGGAAAGCAGAGAGGGCCAAATTGTCTGGGGCATTTGAAGAGGTTCCAGGAGGCAGTTAGAACCAGCATTACTTTTCCCCGCTGGCACCTTTGCTGTGGCAGCAAAAGCTGGACGTTTGTCTTTTTTGCTCCGGAGGCTGCCGAAAGCGAAAACAGGTGCTTTTGAGGATGGAGTCCGCAGGAAAGCAGAGAGGGCCAAATTGTCTGGGGCATTTGAAAGGGTTCCAGGAGACAGTGAGAACCAGCATTACTTTTCCCCGCTGGCACCTTTGCTGTGGCAGCAAAAGCTGGACGTTTGTCTTTTTTGCTCCGGAGAATGCCGAAAGCGAAAACAGGTGCTTTTGAGGATGGAGTCCGCAGGAAAGCAGAGAGGGCCAAATTGTCTGTGGCATTTGAAGAGGTTCCAGGAGGCAGTGATAACCAGCATTACTTTTCCCCGCTGGCACCTTTGCTGTGGCAGCAAAAGCTGGACGTTTGTCTTTTTTGCTCCGGAGGTTGCCGAAAGCGAAAACAGGTGCTTTTGAGGATGGAGTCCGCAGGAAAGCAGAGAGGGCCAAATTGTCTGTGGCATTTCAAGGGGTTACAGGAGGCAGTGAGGACCAGCATCACTTTTCCCCGCTGGCACCTTTGCTGTGGCAGCAAAAGCTGGACGTTTGTCTTTTTTGCTCCGGAGAATGCCGAAAGTGAAAACAGGTGCTTTTGAGGATGTATTCCGCAGGAAAGCAGAGAGGGCCAAATTGTCTGTGGCATTTGAAAGGGTTCCAGGAGGCAGTGAGAACCAGCATTACTTTTCCCCGCTGGCACCTTTGCTGTGGCAGCAAAAGCTGGACGTTTGTCTTTTTTGCTCCGGAGGTTGCCGAAAGCAAAAAAAGGTGCTTTTGAGGATGGAGTCCGCAGGAAAGCAGAGAGGGCCAAATTGTCTGTGGCATTTGAAGAGGTTCCAGGAGGCAGTGAGAACCAGCATTACTTTTCCCCGCTGGCACCTTTGCTGTGGCAGCAAAACCTGGACGTTTGTCTTTTTACCACCGGAGGGCGCCGAAAGCGAAAACAGGTGCTTTTGAGGATGGAGTCCGCAGGAAAGCAGAGAAGGCCAAATTGTCTGGGGCATTTGAAGAGGTTCCAGGAGGCAGTGAGGACCAGCATTACTTTTCCCCGCTGGCACCTTTGCTGTGGCAGCAAAAGCTGGACGTTTGTCTTTTTTGCTGCGGAGGTTGCCGAAAGCGAAAAAAGGTGCTTTTGAGGATGGAGTCCGCAGGAAAGCAGAGAGGGCCAAATTGTCTGTGGCATTTGAAGAGGTTCCAGGAGGCAATGAGGACCAGCATTACTTTTCCCCGCTGGCACCTTTGCTGTGGCAGCAAAAGCTGGACGTTTGTCTTTTTTGCTCCGGAGGTTGCCGAAAGCGAAAACAGGTGCTTTTGAGGATGGAGTCCGCAGGAAAGCAGAGAGGGCCAAATTGTCTGTGGCATTTGAAGAGGTTCCACGAGGGAATGAGGACCAGCATTACTTTTCCCCGCTGGCACCTTTGCTGTGGCAGCAAAAGCTGGACGTTTGTCTTTTTTGCTCCGGAGGTTGCCGAAAGCGAAAACAGGTGCTTTTGAGGATGGAGTCCGCAGGAAAGCAGAGAGGGCCAAATTGTCTGTGGCATTTGAAAGGGTTCCAGGAGGCAGTGAGAACCAGCATCACTTTTCCCCGCTGGCACCTTTGCTGTGGAGCAAAACCTGGACGTTTGTCTTTTTTGCTCCGGAGGTTGCCAAAAGCGAAAACAGGTGCTTTTGAGGATGGAGTCCGCAGGAAAGCAGAGAGGGCCAAATTGTCTGGGGCATTTGAAGAGGTTCCAGGAGGCAATGAGGATCACCATTACTTTTCCCCGCTGGCACCTTTGCTGTGGCAGCAAAAGCTGGACGTTTGTCTTTTTTGCTCCTGAGGTTGCCGAAAGCGAAAACAGGTGCTTTTGAGGATGGAGTCCGCAGGAAAGCAGAGAGGGCCAAATTGTCTGGGGCATTTGAAAGGGTTCCAGGAGGCAGTGAGAACCAGCATTACTTTTCCCCGCTGGCACCTTTGCTGTGGCAGCAAAAGCTGGACGTTTGTCTTTTTACCACCGGAGGGCGCCGAAATTGAAAACAGGTGCTTTTGAGGATGGAGTCCGCAGGAAAGCAGAGAGGGCCAAATTGTCTGGGGCATTTGAAAGGGTTCCAGGAGGCAGTGAGAACCAGCATTACTTTTCCCCGCTGGCACCTTTGCTGTGGCAGCAAAAGCTGGACGTTTGTCTTTTTTGCTGCAGAGGTTGCCGAAAGCGAAAACAGGTGCTTTTGAGGATGGAGTCCGCAGGAAAGCAGAGAGGGCCAAATTGTCTGGGGCATTTGAAGAGGTTCCAGGAGGCAGTTAGAACCAGCATTACTTTTCCCCGCTGGCACCTTTGCTGTGGAGCCAAACCTGGACGTTTGTCTTTTTTGCTCCGGAGGCTGCCGAAAGCGAAAACAGGTGCTTTTGAGGATGGAGTCCGCAGGAAAGCAGAGAGGGCCAAATTGTCTGGGGCATTTGAAAGGGTTCCAGGAGACAGTGAGAACCAGCATTACTTTTCCCCGCTGGCACCTTTGCTGTGGCAGCAAAAGCTGGACGTTTGTCTTTTTTGCTCCGGAGGTTGCCGAAAGCGAAAACAGGTGCTTTTGAGGATGGAGTCCGCAGGAAAGCAGAGAGGGCCAAATTGTCTGTGGCATTTCAAGGGGTTCCAGGAGGCAGTGAGGACCAGCATCACTTTTCCCCGCTGGCACCTTTGCTGTGGCAGCAAAAGCTGGACGTTTGTCTTTTTTGCTCCGGAGAATGCCGAAAGTGAAAACAGGTGCTTTTGAGGATGTATTCCGCAGGAAAGCAGAGAGGGCCAAATTGTCTGTGGCATTTGAAAGGGTTCCAGGAGGCAGTGAGAACCAGCATTACTTTTCCCCGCTGGCACCTTTGCTGTGGCAGCAAAAGCTGGACGTTTGTCTTTTTTGCTCCGGAGGTTGCCGAAAGCAAAAAAAGGTGCTTTTGAGGATGGAGTCCGCAGGAAAGCAGAGAGGGCCAAATTGTCTGTGGCATTTGAAGAGGTTCCAGGAGGCAGTGAGAACCAGCATTACTTTTCCCCGCTGGCACCTTTGCTGTGGCAGCAAAACCTGGACGTTTGTCTTTTTACCACCGGAGGGCGCCGAAAGCGAAAACAGGTGCTTTTGAGGATGGAGTCCGCAGGAAAGCAGAGAAGGCCAAATTGTCTGGGGCATTTGAAGAGGTTCCAGGAGGCAGTGAGGACCAGCATTACTTTTCCCCGCTGGCACCTTTGCTGTGGCAGCAAAAGCTGGACGTTTGTCTTTTTTGCTGCGGAGGTTGCCGAAAGCGAAAAAAGGTGCTTTTGAGGATGGAGTCCGCAGGAAAGCAGAGAGGGCCAAATTGTCTGTGGCATTTGAAGAGGTTCCAGGAGGCAATGAGGACCAGCATTACTTTTCCCCGCTGGCACCTTTGCTGTGGCAGCAAAAGCTGGACGTTTGTCTTTTTTGCTCCGGAGGTTGCCGAAAGCGAAAACAGGTGCTTTTGAGGATGGAGTCCGCAGGAAAGCAGAGAGGGCCAAATTGTCTGGGGCATTTGAAGAGGTTCCAGGAGGCAGTGAGAACCAGCATTACTTTTCTCCGCTGGCAACTTTGCTGTGGCAGCAAAAGCTGGACGTTTGTCTTTTTTGCTCCGGAGAATGCCGAAAGCGAAAACAGGTGCTTTTGAGGATGGAGTCCGCAGGAAAGCAGAGAGGGCCAAATTGTCTGGGGCATTTGAAGAGGTTCCAGGAGGCAGTGAGAACCAGCATTACTTTTCCCCGCTGGCACCTTTGCTGTGGCAGCAAAAGCTGTACGTTTGTCTTTTTACCACCGGAGGGCGCCGAAATTGAAAACAGGTGCTTTTGAGGATGGAGTCCGCAGGAAAGCAGAGAGGGCCAAATTGTCTGGGGCATTTGAAAGGGTTCCAGGAGGCAGTGAGAACCAGCATTACTTTTCCCCGCTGGCACCTTTGCTGTGGCAGCAAAAGCTGGACGTTTGTCTTTTTTGCTGCAGAGGTTGCCGAAAGCGAAAACAGGTGCTTTTGAGGATGGAGTCCGCAGGAAAGCAGAGAGGGCCAAATTGTCTGGGGCATTTAAAAGAGTTCCAGGAGGCAGTGAGAACCAGCATTACTTTTCCCCGCTGGCACCTTTGCTGTGGCAGCAAAAGCTGGACGTTTGTCTGTTTACCACCGGAGGGCGCCGAAATTGAAAACAGGTGCTTTTGAGGATGGAGTCCGCAGGAAAGCAGAGAGGGCCAAATTGTCTGTGGCATTTGAAAGGGTTCCAGGAGGCAGTGAGAACCAGCATTACTTTTCCCCGCTGGCACCTTTGCTGTGGCAGCAAAAGCTGGACGTTTGTCTTTTTACCACCGGAGGGCGGCGAAATTGAAAACAGGTGCTTTTGAAGATGGAGTCCGCAGGAAAGCAGAGAGGGCCAAATTGTCTGGGGCATTTGAAGAGGTTCCAGGAGGCAGTGAGAACCAGCATTACTTTTCTCCGCTGGCAACTTTGCTGTGGCAGCAAAAGCTGGACGTTTGTCTTTTTTGCTCCGGAGAATGCCGAAAGCGAAAACAGGTGCTTTTGAGGATGGAGTCCGCAGGAAAGCAGAGAGGGCCAAATTGTCTGGGGCATTTGAAGAGGTTCCAGGAGGCAGTGAGAACCAGCATTACTTTTCCCCGCTGGCACCTTTGCTGTGGCAGCAAAAGCTGTACGTTTGTCTTTTTACCACCGGAGGGCGCCGAAATTGAAAACAGGTGCTTTTGAGGATGGAGTCCGCAGGAAAGCAGAGAGGGCCAAATTGTCTGGGGCATTTGAAAGGGTTCCAGGAGGCAGTGAGAACCAGCATTACTTTTCCCCGCTGGCACCTTTGCTGTGGCAGCAAAAGCTGGACGTTTGTCTTTTTTGCTGCAGAGGTTGCCGAAAGCGAAAACAGGTGCTTTTGAGGATGGAGTCTGCAGGAAAGCAGAGAGGGCCAAATTGTCTGTGGCATTTGAAGAGGTTCCAGGAGGCAGTGAGAACCAGCATTACTTTTCCCCGCTGGCACCTTTGCTGTGGCAGCAAAACGTGGACGTTTGTCTTTTTTACTCCGGAGGTTGCCGAAAGCGAAAACAGGTGCTTTTGAGGATGGAGTCCGCAGGAAAGCAGAGAGGGCCAAATTGTCTGGGGCATTTGAAAGGGTTCCAGGAGACAGTGAGAACCAGCATTAGTTTTCCCCGCTGGCACCTTTGCTGTGGCAGCAAAAGCTGGACGTTTGTCTTTTTTGCTCCGGAGGCTGCCGAAAGCGAAAACAGGTGCTTTTGAGGATGGAGTCCGCAGGAAAGCAGAGAGGGCCAAATTGTCTGGGGCATTTGAAAGGGTTCCAGGAGGCAGTGAGAACCAGCATTACTTTTCCCCGCTGGCACCTTTGCTGTGGCAGCAAAAGCTGGACGTTTGTCTTTTTACCACCGGAGGGCGCCGAAATTGAAAACAGGTGCTTTTGAGGATGGAGTCCGCAGGAAAGCAGAGAGGGCCAAATTGTCTGGGGCATTTGAAGAGGTTCCAGGAGGCAGTGAGAACCAGCATTACTTTTCTCCGCTGGCAACTTTGCTGTGGCAGCAAAAGCTGGACGTTTGTCTTTTTTGCTCCGGAGGCTGCCGAAAGCGAAAACAGGTGCTTTTGAGGATGGAGTCCGCAGGAAAGCAGAGAGGGCCAAATTGTCTGGGGCATTTGAAGAGGTTCCAGGAGGCAGTGAGAACCAGCATTACTTTTCCCCGCAGGCACCTTTGCTGTGGCAGCAAAAGCTGGACGTTTGTCTTTTTACCACCGGAGGGCACCGAAATTGAAAACAGGTGCTTTTGAGGATGGAGTCCGCAGGAAAGCAGAGAGGGCCAAATTGTCTGGGGCATTTGAAAGGGTTCCAGGAGACAGTGAGAACCAGCATTAGTTTTCCCCGCTGGCACCTTTGCTGTGGCAGCAAAAGCTGGACGTTTGTCTTTTTTGCTCCGGAGGTTGCCGAAAGCAAAAAAAGGTGCTTTTAAAAATGGAGTCCGCAGGAAAGCAGAGAGGGCCAAATTGTCTGGGGCATTTGAAAGGGTTCCAGGAGGCAGTGAGAACCAGCATTACTTTTCCCCGCTGGCACCTTTGCTGTGGCAGCAAAAGCTGGACGTTTGTCTTTTTTGCTGCAGAGGTTGCCGAAAGCAAAAAAAGTTGCTTTTGAGGATGGAGTCCGCAGGAAAGCAGAGAGGGCCAAATTGTCTGTGGCATTTGAAGAGGTTCCAGGAGGCAATGAGGACCAGCATTACTTTTCCCCGCTGGCACATTTGCTGTGGAGCAAAAGCTGGACGTTTGTCTTTTTTGCTCCGGAGGTTGCCAAAAGCGAAAACAGGTGCTTTTGAGGATGGAGTCCGCAGGAAAGCAGAGAGGGCCAAATTGTCTGGGGCATTTGAAAGGGTTCCAGGAGGCAGTGAGAACCAGCATTACTTTTCCTTGCTGGCACCTTTGCTGTGGCAGCAAAAGCTGGACGTTTGTCTTTTTTGCTGCAGAGGTTGCCGAAAGCGAAAACAGGTGCTTTTGAGGATGGAGTCTGCAGGAAAGCAGAGAGGGCCAAATTGTCTGTGGCATTTGAAGAGGTTCCAGGAGGCAGTGAGAACCAGCATTACTTTTCCCCGCTGGCACCTTTGCTGTGGCAGCAAAACGTGGACGTTTGTCTTTTTTCCTCCGGAGGCTTCCGAAAGCGAAAACAGGTGCTTTTGAGGATGGAGTCCGCAGGAAAGCAGAGAGGGCCAAATTGTCTGGGGCATTTGAAAGGGTTCCAGGAGACAGTGAGAACCAGCATTACCTTTCTCCGCTGGCACCTTTGCTGTGGCAGCAAAAGCTGGACGTTTGTCTTTTTTGCTCCGGAGGCTGCCGAAAGCGAAAACAGGTGCTTTTGAGGATGGAGTCCGCAGGAAAGCAGAGAGGGCCAAATTGTCTGGGGCATTTGAAAGGGTTCCAGGAGGCAGTGAGAACCAGCATTACTTTTCCCCGCTGGCACCTTTGCTGTGGCAGCAAAAGCTGGACGTTTGTATTTTTACCACCGGAGGGCGCCGAAATTGAAAACAGGTGCTTTTGAGGATGGAGTCCGCAGGAAAGCAGAGAGGGCCAAATTGTCTGGGGCATTTGAAGAGGTTCCAGGAGGCAGTGAGAACCAGCATTACTTTTCTCCGCTGGCAACTTTGCTGTGGCAGCAAAAGCTGGACGTTTGTCTTTTTTGCTCCGGAGAATGCCGAAAGCGAAAACAGGTGCTTTTGAGGATGGAGTCCGCAGGAAAGCAGAGAGGGCCAAATTGTCTGTGGCATTTGAAGAGGTTCCAGGAGGCATTGTGAACCAGCATTACTTTTCCCCGCTGGCACCTTTGCTGTGGCAGCAAAAGCTGTACGTTTGTCTTTTTACCACCGGAGGGCGCCGAAATTGAAAACAGGTGCTTTTGAGGATGGAGTCCGCAGGAAAGCAGAGAGGGCCAAATTGTCTGGGGCATTTGAAAGGGTTCCAGGAGGCAGTGAGAACCAGCATTACTTTTCCCCGCTGGCACCTTTGCTGTGGCAGCAAAAGCTGGACGTTTGTCTTTTTTGCTGCAGAGGTTGCCGAAAGCGAAAACAGGTGCTTTTGAGGATGGAGTCTGCAGGAAAGCAGAGAGGGCCAAATTGTCTGTGGCATTTGAAGAGGTTCCTGGAGGCAGTGAGAACCAGCATTACTTTTCCCCGCTGGCACCTTTGCTGTGGCAGCAAAACGTGGACGTTTGTCTTTTTTCCTCCGGAGGCTTCCGAAAGCGAAAACAGGTGCTTTTGAGGATGGAGTCCGCAGGAAAGCAGAGAGGGCCAAATTGTCTGGGGCATTTGAAAGGGTTCCAGGAGACAGTGAGAACCAGCATTACTTTTCTCCGCTGGCACCTTTGCTGTGGCAGCAAAAGCTGGACGTTTGTCTTTTTTACTCCGGAGGTTGCCGAAAGCGAAAACAGGTGCTTTTGAGGATGGAGTCCGCAGGAAAGCAGAGAGGGCCAAATTGTCTGGGGCATTTGAAAGGGTTCCAGGAGACAGTGAGAACCAGCATTAGTTTTCCCCGCTGGCACCTTTGCTGTGGCAGCAAAAGCTGGACGTTTGTCTTTTTTGCTCCGGAGGCTGCCGAAAGCGAAAACAGGTGCTTTTGAGGATGGAGTCCGCAGGAAAGCAGAGAGGGCCAAATTGTCTGGGGCATTTGAAAGGGTTCCAGGAGGCAGTGAGAACCAGCATTACTTTTCCCCGCTGGCACCTTTGCTGTGGCAGCAAAAGCTGGACGTTTGTCTTTTTACCACCGGAGGGCGCCGAAATTGAAAACAGGTGCTTTTGAGGATGGAGTCCGCAGGAAAGCAGAGAGGGCCAAATTGTCTGGGGCATTTGAAGAGGTTCCAGGAGGCAGTGAGAACCAGCATTACTTTTTTCCGCTGGCAACTTTGCTGTGGCAGCAAAAGCTGGACGTTTGTCTTTTTTGCTCCGGAGGCTGCCGAAAGCGAAAACAGGTGCTTTTGAGGATGGAGTCCGCAGGAAAGCAGAGAGGGCCAAATTGTCTGGGGCATTTGAAGAGGTTCCAGGAGGCAATGAGGATCAGCATTACTTTTCCCCGCTGGCACCTTTGCTGTGGCAGCAAAAGCTGGACGTTTGTCATTTTTGCTCCGGAGGTTGCCGAAAGCGAAAACAGGTGCTTTTGAGGATGGAGTCCGCAGGAAAGCAGAGAGGGCCAAATTGTCTGTGGCATTTGAAGAGGTTCCAGGAGGCAGTGAGAACCAGCATTACTTTTCCCCGCTGGCACCTTTGCTGTGGCAGCAAAAGCTGGACGTTTGTCTTTTTACCACCGGAGGGCGCCGAAATTGAAAACAGGTGCTTTTGAGGATGGAGTCCGCAGGAAAGCAGAGAGGGCCAAATTGTCTGGGGCATTTGAAAGGGTTCCAGGAGGCAGTGAGAACCAGCATTACTTTTCCCCGCTGGCACCTTTGCTGTGGCAGCAAAAGCTGGACGTTTGTCTTTTTTGCTGCAGAGGTTGCCGAAAGCGAAAACAGGTGCTTTTGAGGATGGAGTCCGCAGGAAAGCAGAGAGGGCCAAATTGTCTGGGGCATTTGAAAGGGTTCCAGGAGACAGTGAAAACCAGCATTACTCTTCCCCGCTGGTACTTTTGCTGTGGCAGCAAAAGCTGGACGTTTGTCTTTTTTGCTCCGGAGGCTGCCGAAAGCGAAATCAGGTGCTTTGAGGATGGAGTCCGCAGGAAAGCAGAGAAGGCCAAATTGTCTGTGGCATTTGAAAGAGTTCCAGGAGGCAGTGAGAACCAGCATTACTTTTCCCCGCTGGCACCTTTGCTGTGGCAGCAAAAGCTGGACGTTTGTCTTTTTTGCTCCTGAGGTTGCCAAAAGCGAAAAAAGGTGCTTTTGAGGATGGAGTCTGCAGGAAAGCAGAGAGGGCCAAATTGTCTGGGGCATTTGAAGACGTTCCACGAGGGAATGAGGACCAGCATTACTTTTCCCCGCTGGCACCTTTGCTGTGGCAGCAAAAGCTGGACGTTTGTCTTTTTTGCTCCGGAGGCTGCCGAAAGCGAAAACAGGTGCTTTTGAGGATGGAGTCCGCAGGAAAGCAGAGAGGGCCAAATTGTCTGTGGCATTTGAAAGGGTTCCAGGAGGCAGTGAGAACCAGCATTACTTTTCCCCGCTGGCACCTTTGCTGCGGCAGCAAAAGCTGGACGTTTGTCTTTTTTGCTCCGGAGGTTGCCGAAAGCGAAAACAGGTGCTTTTTGAGGATGGAGTCCGCAGGAAAGCAGAGAGGGCCAAATTGTCTGTGGCATTTGAAGAGGTTCCAGGAGGCAATGAGGACCAGCATTACTTTTCCCCGCTGGCACCTTTGCTGTGGCAGCAAAAGCTGGACGTTTGTCTTTTTTGCTCCGGAGGTTGCCGAAAGCGAAAACAGGTGCTTTTGAGGATGGAGTCCGCAGGAAAGCAGAGAGGGCCAAATTGTCTGTGGCATTTGAAGAGGTTCCAGGAGGCAGTGAGAACCAGCATTACTTTTCCCCGCTGGCACCTTAGCTGTGGCAGCAAAAGCTGGACGTTTGTCTTTTTTGCTCCGGAGGCTGCCGAAAGCGAAAACAGGTGCTTTTGAGGATGGAGTCCGCAGGAAAGCGGAGAAGGCCAAATTGTCTGGGGCATTTGAAGAGGTTCCAGGAGGCAGTGAGGACCAGCATTACTTTTCCCCGCTGGCACCTTTGCTGTGGCAGCAAAAGCTGGACGTTTGTCTTTTTTGCTCCGGAGGTTGCCGAAAGCAAAAAAGTTGCTTTTGAGGATGGAGTCCGCAGGAAAGCAGAGAGGGCCAAATTGTCTGGGGCATTTGAAGAGGTTCCAGGAGGCAATGAGGACCAGCATTACTTTTCCCCGCTGGCACCTTTGCTGTGGCAGCAAAAGCTGGACGTTTGTCTTTTTTGCTCCGGAGAATGCCGAAAGCGAAAACAGGTGCTTTTGAGGATGGAGTCCGCAGGAAAGCAGCGAGGGCCAAATTGTCTGTGGCATTTGAAGAGGTTCCAGGAGGCAGTGAGAACCAGCATTACTTTTCCCCGCTGGCACCTTTGCTGTGGCAGCAAAAGCTGGACGTTTGTCTTTTTTGCTCCGGAGGTTGCCGAAAGCAAAAAAGTTGCTTTTGAGGATGGAGTCCGCAGGAAAGCAGAGAGGGCCAAATTGTCTGGGGCATTTGAAGAGGTTCCAGGACGCACGGAGAACCAGCATTACTTTTCCCCGCTGGCACCTTTGCTGTGGAGCAAAACCTGGACGTTTGTCTTTTTTGCTCCGGAGGTTGCCGAAAGCGAAAACAGGTGCTTTTGAGGATGGAGTCCACAGGAAAGCAGAGAGGGCCAAATTGTCTGTGGCATTTGAAGAGGTTCCAGGAGGCAATGAGGATCACCATTACTTTTCCCTGCTGGCACCTTTGCTGTGGCAGCAAAAGCTGGACGTTTGTCTTTTTTGCTCCGGAGGTTGCCGAAAGCGAAAACAGGTGCTTTTGAGGATGGAGTCCGCAGGAAAGCAGAGAGGGCCAAATTGTCTGTGGCATTTGAAGAGGTTCCAGGAGGCAGTGAGAACCAGCATTACTTTTCCCCGCTGGCACCTTTGCTGTGGCAGCAAAAGCTGGACGTTTGTCTTTTTTGCTCCGGAGGCTGCCGAAAGCGAAAACAGGTGCTTTTGAGGATGGAGTCCGCAGGAAAGCAGAGAGGGCCAAATTGTCTGGGGCATTGGAAAGGGTTCCAGGAGGCAGTGAGAACCAGCATTACTTTTCCCCGCTGGCACCTTTGCTGTGGCAGCAAAAGCTGGACGTTTGTCTTTTTTGCTGCAGAGGTTGCCGAAATTGAAAACAGGTGCTTTTGAGGATGGAGTCCGCAGGAAAGCAGAGAGGGCCAAATTGTCTGGGGCATTTGAAAGGGTTCCAGGAGGCAGTGAGAACCAGCATTACTTTTCCCCGCTGGCACCTTTGCTGTGGCAGCAAAAGCTGGACGTTTGTCTTTTTTGCTCCGGAGAATGCCGAAAGCGAAAACAGGTGCTTTTGAGGATGGAGTCCGCAGGAAAGCAGAGAGGGCCAAATTGTCTGTGGCATTTGAAGAGGTTCCAGGAGGCACGGACAACCAGCATTACTTTTCCCCGCTGGCACCTTTGCTGTGGCAGCAAAAGCTGGACGTTTGTCTTTTTTGCTCCGGAGGCTGCCGAAAGCGAAAACAGGTGATTTTGAGGATGGAGTCCGCAGGAAAGCAGAGAGGGCCAAATTGTCTGGGGCATTTAAAAGAGTTCCAGGAGGCAGTGAGAACCAGCATTACTTTTCCCCGCTGGCACCTTTGCTGTGGCAGCAAAAGCTGGACGTTTGTCTGTTTACCACCGGAGGGCGCCGAAACTGAAAACAGGTGCTTTTTGAGGATGGAGTCCGCAGGAAAGCAGAGAGGGCCAAATTGTCTGTGGCATTTGAAGAGGTTCCAGGAGGCAATGAGGACCAGCATTACTTTTCCCCGCTGGCACCTTTGCTGTGGCAGCAAAAGCTGGACGTTTGTCTTTTTTGCTCCGGAGGTTGCCGAAAGCGAAAAAAGGTGCTTTTGAGGATGGAGTCCGCAGGAAAGCAGAGAGGGCCAAATTGTCTGTGGCATTTGAAGAGGTTCCAGGAGGCAGTGAGAACCAGCATTACTTTTCCCCGCTGGCACCTTAGCTGTGGCAGCAAAAGCTGGACGTTTGTCTTTTTTGCTCCGGAGGCTGCCGAAAGCGAAAACAGGTGCTTTTGAGGATGGAGTCCGCAGGAAAGCGGAGAAGGCCAAATTGTCTGGGGCATTTGAAGAGGTTCCAGGAGGCAGTGAGGACCAGCATTACTTTTCCCCGCTGGCACCTTTGCTGTGGCAGCAAAAGCTGGACGTTTGTCTTTTTTGCTCCGGAGGTTGCCGAAAGCAAAAAAGTTGCTTTTGAGGATGGAGTCCGCAGGAAAGCAGAGAGGGCCAAATTGTCTGGGGCATTTGAAGAGGTTCCAGGAGGCAATGAGGACCAGCATTACTTTTCCCCGCTGGCACCTTTGCTGTGGCAGCAAAAGCTGGACGTTTGTCTTTTTTGCTCCGGAGGCTGCCGAAAGCGAAAACAGGTGCTTTTGAGGATGGAGTCCGCAGGAAAGCAGCGAGGGCCAAATTGTCTGTGGCATTTGAAGAGGTTCCAGGAGGCAGTGAGAACCAGCATTACTTTTCCCCGCTGGCACCTTTGCTGTGGCAGCAAAAGCTGGACGTTTGTCTTTTTTGCTCCGGAGGTTGCCGAAAGCAAAAAAGTTGCTTTTGAGGATGGAGTCCGCAGGAAAGCAGAGATGGCCAAATTGTCTGGGGCATTTGAAGAGGTTCCAGGACGCACGGAGAACCAGCATTACTTTTCCCCGCTGGCACCTTTGCTGTGGAGCAAAACCTGGACGTTTGTCTTTTTTGCTCCGGAGGTTGCCGAAAGCGAAAACAGGTGCTTTTGAGGATGGAGTCCACAGGAAAGCAGAGAGGGCCAAATTGTCTGGGGCATTTGAAGAGGTTCCAGGAGGCAATGAGGATCACCATTACTTTTCCCTGCTGGCACCTTTGCTGTGGCAGCAAAAGCTGGACATTTGTCTTTTTTGCTCCGGAGGTTGCCGAAAGCGAAAACAGGTGCTTTTGAGGATGGAGTCCGCAGGAAAGCAGAGAGGGCCAAATTGTCTGTGGCATTTGAAGAGGTTCCAGGAGGCAGTGAGAACCAGCATTACTTTTCCCCGCTGGCACCTTAGCTGTGGCAGCAAAAGCTGGACGTTTGTCTTTTTTGCTCCGGAGGCTGCCGAAAGCGAAAACAGGTGCTTTTGAGGATGGAGTCCGCAGGAAAGCAGAGAGGGCCAAATTGTCTGGGGCATTTGAAGAGGTTCCAGGAGGCAGTGAGGACCAGCATCACTTTTCCCAGCTGGCACCTTTGCTGTGGCAGCAAAAGCTGGACGTTTGTCTTTTTTGCTCCGGAGGTTGCCGAAAGCAAAAAAGATGCTTTTGAGGATGGAGTCCGCAGGAAAGCAGAGAGGGCCAAATTGTCTGGGGCATTTGAAGAGGTTCCAGGAGGCAATGAGGACCAGCATTACTTTTCCCCGCTGGCACCTTTGCTGTGGCAGCAAAAGCTGGACGTTTGTCTTTTTTGCTCCGGAGGCTGCCGAAAGCGAAAACAGGTGCTTTTGAGGATGGAGTCCGCAGGAAAGCAGCGAGGGCCAAATTGTCTGTGGCATTTGAAGAGGTTCCAGGAGGCAGTGAGAACCAGCATTACTTTTCCCCGCTGGCACCTTTGCTGTGGCAGCAAAAGCTGGACGTTTGTCTTTTTTGCTCCGGAGGTTGCCGAAAGCAAAAAAGTTGCTTTTGAGGATGGAGTCCGCAGGAAAGCAGAGAGGGCCAAATTGTCTGGGGCATTTGAAGAGGTTCCAGGACGCACGGAGAACCAGCATTACTTTTCCCCGCTGGCACCTTTGCTGTGGAGCAAAACCTGGACGTTTGTCTTTTTTGCTCCGGAGGTTGCCGAAAGCGAAAACAGGTGCTTTTGAGGATGGAGTCCACAGGAAAGCAGAGAGGGCCAAATTGTCTGGGGCATTTGAAGAGGTTCCAGGAGGCAATGAGGATCACCATTACTTTTCCCTGCTGGCACCTTTGCTGTGGCAGCAAAAGCTGGACGTTTGTCTTTTTTGCTCCGGAGGTTGCCGAAAGCGAAAACAGGTGCTTTTGAGGATGGAGTCCGCAGGAAAGCAGAGAGGGCCAAATTGTCTGTGGCATTTGAAGAGGTTCCAGGAGGCAGTGAGAACCAGCATTACTTTTCCCCGCTGGCACCTTTGCTGTGGCAGCAAAAGCTGGACGTTTGTCTTTTTTGCTCCGGAGGCTGCCGAAAGCGAAAACAGGTGCTTTTGAGGATGGAGTCCGCAGGAAAGCAGAGAGGGCCAAATTGTCTGGGGCATTTGAAAGGGTTCCAGGAGGCAGTGAGAACCAGCATTACTTTTCCCCGCTGGCACCTTTGCTGTGACAGCAAAAGCTGGACGTTTGTCTTTTTTGCTGCAGAGGTTGCCGAAATTGAAAACAGGTGCTTTTGAGGATGGAGTCCGCAGGAAAGCAGAGAGGGCCAAATTGTCTGGGGCATTTGAAAGGGTTCCAGGAGGCAGTGAGAACCAGCATTACTTTTCCCCGCTGGCACCTTTGCTGTGGCAGCAAAAGCTGGACGTTTGTCTTTTTTGCTCCGGAGAATGCCGAAAGCGAAAACAGGTGCTTTTGAGGATGGAGTCCGCAGGAAAGCAGAGAGGGCCAAATTGTCTGTGGCATTTGAAGAGGTTCCAGGAGGCACGGACAACCAGCATTACTTTTCCCCGCTGGCACCTTTGCTGTGGCAGCAAAAGCTGGACGTTTGTCTTTTTTGCTCCGGAGGCTGCCGAAAGCGAAAAAAGGTGCTTTTGAGGATGGAGTCCGCAGGAAAGCAGAGAGGGCCAAATTGTCTGGGGCATTTAAAAGAGTTCCAGGAGGCAGTGAGAACCAGCATTACTTTTCCCCGCTGGCACCTTTGCTGTGGCAGCAAAAGCTGGACGTTTGTCTGTTTACCACCGGAGGGCGCCGAAATTGAAAACAGGTGCTTTTTGAGGATGGAGTCCGCAGGAAAGCAGAGAGGGCCAAATTGTCTGTGGCATTTGAAGAGGTTCCAGGAGGCAATGAGGACCAGCATTACTTTTCCCCGCTGGCACCTTTGCTGTGGCAGCAAAAGCTGGACGTTTGTCTTTTTTGCTCCGGATGTTGCCGAAAGCGAAAAAAGGTGCTTTTGAGGATGGAGTCCGCAGGAAAGCAGAGAGGGCCAAATTGTCTGTGGCATTTGAAGAGGTTCCAGGAGGCAGTGAGAACCAGCATTACTTTTCCCCGCTGGCACCTTAGCTGTGGCAGCAAAAGCTGGACGTTTGTCTTTTTTGCTCCGGAGGCTGCCGAAAGCGAAAACAGGTGCTTTTGAGGATGGAGTCCGCAGGAAAGCGGAGAAGGCCAAATTGTCTGGGGCATTTGAAGAGGTTCCAGGAGGCAGTGAGGACCAGCATTACTTTTCCCCGCTGGCACCTTTGCTGTGGCAGCAAAAGCTGGACGTTTGTCTTTTTTGCTCCGGAGGTTGCCGAAAGCAAAAAGTTGCTTTTGAGGATGGAGTCCGCAGGAAAGCAGAGAGGGCCAAATTGTCTGTGGCATTTGAAGAGGTTCCAGGAGGCAATGAGGACCAGCATTACTTTTCCCCGCTGGCACCTTTGCTGTGGCAGCAAAAGCTGGACGTTTGTCTTTTTTGCTCCGGAGGCTGCCGAAAGCGAAAACAGGTGATTTTGAGGATGGAGTCCGCAGGAAAGCAGAGAGGGCCAAATTGTCTGGGGCATTTAAAAGAGTTCCAGGAGGCAGTGAGAACCAGCATTACTTTTCCCCGCTGGCACCTTTGCTGTGGCAGCAAAAGCTGGACGTTTGTCTGTTTACCACCGGAGGGCGCCGAAATTGAAAACAGGTGCTTTTTGAGGATGGAGTCCGCAGGAAAGCAGAGAGGGCCAAATTGTCTGTGGCATTTGAAGAGGTTCCAGGAGGCAATGAGGACCAGCATTACTTTTCCCCGCTGGCACCTTTGCTGTGGCAGCAAAAGCTGGACGTTTGTCTTTTTTGCTCCGGAGGTTGCCGAAAGCGAAAAAAGGTGCTTTTGAGGATGGAGTCCGCAGGAAAGCAGAGAGGGCCAAATTGTCTGTGGCATTTGAAGAGGTTCCAGGAGGCAGTGAGAACCAGCATTACTTTTCCCCGCTGGCACCTTAGCTGTGGCAGCAAAAGCTGGACGTTTGTCTTTTTTGCTCCGGAGGCTGCCGAAAGCGAAAACAGGTGCTTTTGAGGATGGAGTCCGCAGGAAAGCGGAGAAGGCCAAATTGTCTGGGGCATTTGAAGAGGTTCCAGGAGGCAGTGAGGACCAGCATTACTTTTCCCCGCTGGCACCTTTGCTGTGGCAGCAAAAGCTGGACGTTTGTCTTTTTTGCTCCGGAGGTTGCCGAAAGCAAAAAAGTTGCTTTTGAGGATGGAGTCCGCAGGAAAGCAGAGAGGGCCAAATTGTCTGGGGCATTTGAAGAGGTTCCAGGAGGCAATGAGGACCAGCATTACTTTTCCCCGCTGGCACCTTTGCTGTGGCAGCAAAAGCTGGACGTTTGTCTTTTTTGCTCCGGAGGCTGCCGAAAGCGAAAACAGGTGCTTTTGAGGATGGAGTCCGCAGGAAAGCAGCGAGGGCCAAATTGTCTGTGGCATTTGAAGAGGTTCCAGGAGGCAGTGAGAACCAGCATTACTTTTCCCCGCTGGCACCTTTGCTGTGGCAGCAAAAGCTGGACGTTTGTCTTTTTTGCTCCGGAGGTTGCCGAAAGCAAAAAAGTTGCTTTTGAGGATGGAGTCCGCAGGAAAGCAGAGATGGCCAAATTGTCTGGGGCATTTGAAGAGGTTCCAGGACGCACGGAGAACCAGCATTACTTTTCCCCGCTGGCACCTTTGCTGTGGAGCAAAACCTGGACGTTTGTCTTTTTTGCTCCGGAGGTTGCCGAAAGCGAAAACAGGTGCTTTTGAGGATGGAGTCCACAGGAAAGCAGAGAGGGCCAAATTGTCTGGGGCATTTGAAGAGGTTCCAGGAGGCAATGAGGATCACCATTACTTTTCCCTGCTGGCACCTTTGCTGTGGCAGCAAAAGCTGGACGTTTGTCTTTTTTGCTCCGGAGGTTGCCGAAAGCGAAAACAGGTGCTTTTGAGGATGGAGTCCGCAGGAAAGCAGAGAGGGCCAAATTGTCTGTGGCATTTGAAGAGGTTCCAGGAGGCAGTGAGAACCAGCATTACTTTTCCCCGCTGGCACCTTAGCTGTGGCAGCAAAAGCTGGACGTTTGTCTTTTTTGCTCCGGAGGCTGCCGAAAGCGAAAACAGGTGCTTTTGAGGATGGAGTCCGCAGGAAAGCGGAGAAGGCCAAATTGTCTGGGGCATTTGAAGAGGTTCCAGGAGGCAGTGAGGACCAGCATTACTTTTCCCCGCTGGCACCTTTGCTGTGGCAGCAAAAGCTGGACGTTTGTCTTTTTTGCTCCGGAGGTTGCCGAAAGCAAAAAAGATGCTTTTGAGGATGGAGTCCGCAGGAAAGCAGAGAGGGCCAAATTGTCTGGGGCATTTGAAGAGGTTCCAGGAGGCAATGAGGACCAGCATTACTTTTCCCCGCTGGCACCTTTGCTGTGGCAGCAAAAGCTGGACGTTTGTCTTTTTTGCTCCGGAGGCTGCCGAAAGCGAAAACAGGTGCTTTTGAGGATGGAGTCCGCAGGAAAGCAGCGAGGGCCAAATTGTCTGTGGCATTTGAAGAGGTTCCAGGAGGCAGTGAGAACCAGCATTACTTTTCCCCGCTGGCACCTTTGCTGTGGCAGCAAAAGCTGGACGTTTGTCTTTTTTGCTCCGGAGGTTGCCGAAAGCAAAAAAGTTGCTTTTGAGGATGGAGTCCGCAGGAAAGCAGAGAGGGCCAAATTGTCTGGGGCATTTGAAGAGGTTCCAGGACGCACGGAGAACCAGCATTACTTTTCCCCGCTGGCACCTTTGCTGTGGAGCAAAACCTGGACGTTTGTCTTTTTTGCTCCGGAGGTTGCCGAAAGCGAAAACAGGTGCTTTTGAGGATGGAGTCCACAGGAAAGCAGAGAGGGCCAAATTGTCTGGGGCATTTGAAGAGGTTCCAGGAGGCAATGAGGATCACCATTACTTTTCCCTGCTGGCACCTTTGCTGTGGCAGCAAAAGCTGGACGTTTGTCTTTTTTGCTCCGGAGGTTGCCGAAAGCGAAAACAGGTGCTTTTGAGGATGGAGTCCGCAGGAAAGCAGAGAGGGCCAAATTGTCTGTGGCATTTGAAGAGGTTCCAGGAGGCAGTGAGAACCAGCATTACTTTTCCCCGCTGGCACCTTTGCTGTGGCAGCAAAAGCTGGACGTTTGTCTTTTTTGCTCCGGAGGCTGCCGAAAGCGAAAACAGGTGCTTTTGAGGATGGAGTCCGCAGGAAAGCAGAGAGGGCCAAATTGTCTGGGGCATTTGAAAGGGTTCCAGGAGGCAGTGAGAACCAGCATTACTTTTCCCCGCTGGCACCTTTGCTGTGGCAGCAAAAGCTGGACGTTTGTCTTTTTTGCTGCAGAGGTTGCCGAAATTGAAAACAGGTGCTTTTGAGGATGGAGTCCGCAGGAAAGCAGAGAGGGCCAAATTGTCTGGGGCATTTGAAAGGGTTCCAGGAGGCAGTGAGAACCAGCATTACTTTTCCCCGCTGGCACCTTTGCTGTGGCAGCAAAAGCTGGACGTTTGTCTTTTTTGCTCCGGAGAATGCCGAAATTGAAAACAGGTGCTTTTGAGGATGGAGTCCGCAGGAAAGCAGAGAGGGCCAAATTGTCTGTGGCATTTGAAGAGGTTCCAGGAGGCACGGACAACCAGCATTACTTTTCCCCGCTGGCACCTTTGCTGTGGCAGCAAAAGCTGGACGTTTGTCTTTTTTGCTCCGGAGGCTGCCGAAAGCGAAAACAGGTGCTTTTGAGGATGGAGTCCGCAGGAAAGCAGAGAGGGCCAAATTGTCTGGGGCATTTAAAAGAGTTCCAGGAGGCAGTGAGAACCAGCATTACTTTTCCCCGCTGGCACCTTTGCTGTGGCAGCAAAAGCTGGACGTTTGTCTGTTTACCACCGGAGGGCGCCGAAATTGAAAACAGGTGCTTTTTGAGGATGGAGTCCGCAGGAAAGCAGAGAGGGCCAAATTGTCTGTGGCATTTGAAGAGGTTCCAGGAGGCAATGAGGACCAGCATTACTTTTCCCCGCTGGCACCTTTGCTGTGGCAGCAAAAGCTGGACGTTTGTCTTTTTTGCTCCGGATGTTGCCGAAAGCGAAAAAAGGTGCTTTTGAGGATGGAGTCCGCAGGAAAGCAGAGAGGGCCAAATTGTCTGTGGCATTTGAAGAGGTTCCAGGAGGCAGTGAGAACCAGCATTACTTTTCCCCGCTGGCACCTTAGCTGTGGCAGCAAAAGCTGGACGTTTGTCTTTTTTGCTCCGGAGGCTGCCGAAAGCGAAAACAGGTGCTTTTGAGGATGGAGTCCGCAGGAAAGCGGAGAAGGCCAAATTGTCTGGGGCATTTGAAGAGGTTCCAGGAGGCAGTGAGGACCAGCATTACTTTTCCCCGCTGGCACCTTTGCTGTGGCAGCAAAAGCTGGACGTTTGTCTTTTTTGCTCCGGAGGTTGCCGAAAGCAAAAAAGTTGCTTTTGAGGATGGAGTCCGCAGGAAAGCAGAGAGGGCCAAATTGTCTGGGGCATTTGAAGAGGTTCCAGGAGGCAATGAGGACCAGCATTACTTTTCCCCGCTGGCACCTTTGCTGTGGCAGCAAAAGCTGGACGTTTGTCTTTTTTGCTCCGGAGGCTGCCGAAAGCGAAAACAGGTGCTTTTGAGGATGGAGTCCGCAGGAAAGCAGCGAGGGCCAAATTGTCTGTGGCATTTGAAGAGGTTCCAGGAGGCAGTGAGAACCAGCATTACTTTTCCCCGCTGGCACCTTTGCTGTGGCAGCAAAAGCTGGACGTTTGTCTTTTTTGCTCCGGAGGTTGCCGAAAGCAAAAAAGTTGCTTTTGAGGATGGAGTCCGCAGGAAAGCAGAGAGGGCCAAATTGTCTGGGGCATTTGAAGAGGTTCCAGGAGGCAATGAGGATCACCATTACTTTTCCCTGCTGGCACCTTTGCTGTGGCAGCAAAAGCTGGACGTTTGTCTTTTTTGCTCCGGAGGTTGCCGAAAGCGAAAACAGGTGCTTTTGAGGATGGAGTCCACAGGAAAGCAGAGAGGGCCAAATTGTCTGGGGCATTTGAAGAGGTTCCAGGAGGCAATGAGGATCACCATTACTTTTCCCTGCTGGCACCTTTGCTGTGGCAGCAAAAGCTGGACGTTTGTCTTTTTTGCTCCGGAGGTTGCCGAAAGCGAAAACAGGTGCTTTTGAGGATGGAGTCCGCAGGAAAGCAGAGAGGGCCAAATTGTCTGGGGCATTTGAAAGGGTTCCAGGAGGCAGTGAGAACCAGCATTACTTTTCCCCGCTGGCACCTTTGCTGTGGCAGCAAAAGCTGGACGTTTGTCTTTTTTGCTCCGGAGGCTGCCGAAAGCGAAAACAGGTGCTTTTGAGGATGGAGTCCGCAGGAAAGCAGAGAGGGCCAAATTGTCTGGGGCATTTGAAAGGGTTCCAGGAGGCAGTGAGAACCAGCATTACTTTTCCCCGCTGGCACCTTTGCTGTGGCAGCAAAAGCTGGACGTTTGTCTTTTTTGCTGCAGAGGTTGCCGAAATTGAAAACAGGTGCTTTTGAGGATGGAGTCCGCAGGAAAGCAGAGAGGGCCAAATTGTCTGGGGCATTTGAAAGGGTTCCAGGAGGCAGTGAGAACCAGCATTACTTTTCCCCGCTGGCACCTTTGCTGTGGCAGCAAAAGCTGGACGTTTGTCTTTTTTGCTCCGGAGAATGCCGAAAGCGAAAACAGGTGCTTTTGAGGATGGAGTCCGCAGGAAAGCAGAGAGGGCCAAATTGTCTGTGGCATTTGAAGAGGTTCCAGGAGGCACGGACAACCAGCATTACTTTTCCCCGCTGGCACCTTTGCTGTGGCAGCAAAAGCTGGACGTTTGTCTTTTTTGCTCCGGAGAATGCCGAAAGCGAAAACAGGTGCTTTTGAGGATGGAGTCCGCAGGAAAGCAGAGAGGGCCAAATTGTCTGGGGCATTTAAAAGAGTTCCAGGAGGCAGTGAGAACCAGCATTACTTTTCCCCGCTGGCACCTTTGCTGTGGCAGCAAAAGCTGGACGTTTGTCTGTTTACCACCGGAGGGCGCCGAAATTGAAAACAGGTGCTTTTTGAGGATGGAGTCCGCAGGAAAGCAGAGAGGGCCAAATTGTCTGTGGCATTTGAAGAGGTTCCAGGAGGCAATGAGGACCAGCATTACTTTTCCCCGCTGGCACCTTTGCTGTGGCAGCAAAAGCTGGACGTTTGTCTTTTTTGCTCCGGATGTTGCCGAAAGCGAAAAAAGGTGCTTTTGAGGATGGAGTCCGCAGGAAAGCAGAGAGGGCCAAATTGTCTGTGGCATTTGAAGAGGTTCCAGGAGGCAGTGAGAACCAGCATTACTTTTCCCCGCTGGCACCTTAGCTGTGGCAGCAAAAGCTGGACGTTTGTCTTTTTTGCTCCGGAGGCTGCCGAAAGCGAAAACAGGTGCTTTTGAGGATGGAGTCCGCAGGAAAGCGGAGAAGGCCAAATTGTCTGGGGCATTTGAAGAGGTTCCAGGAGGCAGTGAGGACCAGCATTACTTTTCCCCGCTGGCACCTTTGCTGTGGCAGCAAAAGCTGGACGTTTGTCTTTTTTGCTCCGGAGGTTGCCGAAAGCAAAAAAGTTGCTTTTGAGGATGGAGTCCGCAGGAAAGCAGAGAGGGCCAAATTGTCTGGGGCATTTGAAGAGGTTCCAGGAGGCAATGAGGACCAGCATTACTTTTCCCCGCTGGCACCTTTGCTGTGGCAGCAAAAGCTGGACGTTTGTCTTTTTTGCTCCGGAGGCTGCCGAAAGCGAAAACAGGTGCTTTTGAGGATGGAGTCCGCAGGAAAGCAGCGAGGGCCAAATTGTCTGTGGCATTTGAAGAGGTTCCAGGAGGCAGTGAGAACCAGCATTACTTTTCCCCGCTGGCACCTTTGCTGTGGCAGCAAAAGCTGGACGTTTGTCTTTTTTGCTCCGGAGGTTGCCGAAAGCAAAAAAGTTGCTTTTGAGGATGGAGTCCGCAGGAAAGCAGAGAGGGCCAAATTGTCTGGGGCATTTGAAGAGGTTCCAGGACGCACGGAGAACCAGCATTACTTTTCCCCGCTGGCACCTTTGCTGTGGAGCAAAACCTGGACGTTTGTCTTTTTTGCTCCGGAGGTTGCCGAAAGCGAAAACAGGTGCTTTTGAGGATGGAGTCCACAGGAAAGCAGAGAGGGCCAAATTGTCTGGGGCATTTGAAGAGGTTCCAGGAGGCAATGAGGATCACCATTACTTTTCCCTGCTGGCACCTTTGCTGTGGCAGCAAAAGCTGGACGTTTGTCTTTTTTGCTCCGGAGGTTGCCGAAAGCGAAAACAGGTGCTTTTGAGGATGGAGTCCACAGGAAAGCAGAGAGGGCCAAATTGTCTGGGGCATTTGAAGAGGTTCCAGGAGGCAATGAGGATCACCATTACTTTTCCCTGCTGGCACCTTTGCTGTGGCAGCAAAAGCTGGACGTTTGTCTTTTTTGCTCCGGAGGTTGCCGAAAGCGAAAACAGGTGCTTTTGAGGATGGAGTCCGCAGGAAAGCAGAGAGGGCCAAATTGTCTGTGGCATTTGAAGAGGTTCCAGGAGGCAGTGAGAACCAGCATTACTTTTCCCCGCTGGCACCTTTGCTGTGGCAGCAAAAGCTGGACGTTTGTCTTTTTTGCTCCGGAGGCTGCCGAAAGCGAAAACAGGTGCTTTTGAGGATGGAGTCCGCAGGAAAGCAGAGAGGGCCAAATTGTCTGGGGCATTTGAAAGGGTTCCAGGAGGCAGTGAGAACCAGCATTACTTTTCCCCGCTGGCACCTTTGCTGTGGCAGCAAAAGCTGGACGTTTGTCTTTTTTGCTGCAGAGGTTGCCGAAATTGAAAACAGGTGCTTTTGAGGATGGAGTCCGCAGGAAAGCAGAGAGGGCCAAATTGTCTGGGGCATTTGAAAGGGTTCCAGGAGGCAGTGAGAACCAGCATTACTTTTCCCCGCTGGCACCTTTGCTGTGGCAGCAAAAGCTGGACGTTTGTCTTTTTTGCTCCGGAGAATGCCGAAAGCGAAAACAGGTGCTTTTGAGGATGGAGTCCGCAGGAAAGCAGAGAGGGCCAAATTGTCTGTGGCATTTGAAGAGGTTCCAGGAGGCACGGACAACCAGCATTACTTTTCCCCGCTGGCACCTTTGCTGTGGCAGCAAAAGCTCGACGTTTTTCTTTTTTGCTCCGGAGGCTGCCGAAAGCGAAAACAGGTGCTTTTGAGGATGGAGTCCGCAGGAAAGCAGAGAGGGCCAAATTGTCTGGGGCATTTAAAAGAGTTCCAGGAGGCAGTGAGAACCAGCATTACTTTTCCCCGCTGGCACCTTTGCTGTGGCAGCAAAAGCTGGACGTTTGTCTGTTTACCACCGGAGGGCGCCGAAATTGAAAACAGGTGCTTTTGAGGATGGAGTCCGCAGGAAAGCAGAGAGGGCCAAATTGTCTGGGGCATTTGAAAGGGTTCCAGGAGGCAGTGAGAACCAGCATTACTTTTCCCCGCTGGCACCTTTGCTGTGGCAGCAAAAGCTGGACGTTTGTCTTTTTTGCTCCGGAGGCTGCCGAAAGCGAAAAAAGGTGCTTTTGAGGATGGAGTCCGCAGGAAAGCAGAGAGGGCCAAATTGTCTGTGGCATTTCAAGGGGTTCCAGGAGGCAGTGAGGACCAGCATCACTTTTCCCCGCTGGCACCTTTGCTGTGGCAGCAAAAGCTGGACGTTTGTCTTTTTTGCTCCTGAGGTTGCCGAAAGCGAAAACAGGTGCTTTTGAGGATGGAGTCCACAGGAAAGCAAAGAGGGCCAAATTGTGTGGGGCATTTGAAGGGGTTCCAGGAGGCAGTGAGAACCAGCATCACTTTTCCCTGCTGGCACCTTTGCTGTGGCAGCAAAAGCTGGACGTTTGTCTTTTTTGCTCCTGAGAATGCCGAAAGCGAAAAAAGGTGCTTTTGAGGATGGAGTCCGCAGGAAAGCAGAGAGGGCCAAATTGTCTGTGGCATTTGAAAGGGTTCCAGGAGGCAGTGAGAACCAGCATTACTTTTCCCCGCTGGCACCTTTGCTGTGGCAGCAAAAGCTGGACGTTTGTCTTTTTTGCTCCGGAGGCTGCCGAAAGCGAAAACAGGTGCTTTTGAGGATGGAGTCCGCAGGAAAGCAGAGAGGGCTAATTGTCTGGGGCATTTGAAGAGGTTCCAGGAGGCAGTGAGAACCAGCATTACTTTTCCCCGCAGGCACCTTTGCTGTGGCAGCAAAAGCTGGACGTTTGTCTTTTTACCACCGGAGGGCGCCGAAAGCGAAAACAGGTGCTTTTGAGGATGGAGTCCGCAGGAAAGCAGAGAGGGCCAAATTGTCTGGGGCATTTGAAGAGGTTCCAGGAGGCAATGAGGACCAGCATTACTTTTCCCCGCTGGCACCTTTGCTGTGGCAGCAAAAGCTGGACGTTTGTCTTTTTTGCTCCGGAGGTTGCCGAAAGCGAGAACAGGTGCTTTTGAGGATGGAGTCCGCAGGAAAGCAGAGAGGGCCAAATTGTCTGTGGCATTTGAAGAGGTTCCAGGAGGCAGTGAGAACCAGCATTACTTTTCCCCGCTGGCACCTTTGCAGTGGCAGCAAAAGCTGGACGTTTGTCTTTTTTGCTCCTGAGGTTGCCGAAAACGAAAACAGGTGCTTTTGAGGATGGAGTCCGCAGGAAAGCAGAGAGGGCCAAATTGTCTGGGGCATTTGAAAGGGTTCCAGGAGACAGTGAGAACCAGCATTACTTTTCCCCGCTGGCACCTTTGCTGTGGCAGCAAAAGCTGGACGTTTGTCTTTTTTGCTCCGGAGGTTGCCGAAAGCAAAAAAAGTTGCTTTTGAGGATGGAGTCCGCAGGAAAGCAGAGAGGGCCAAATTGTCTGGGGCATTTGAAAGGGTTCCAGGAGACAGTGAGAACCAGCATTACTTTTCCCCGCTGGCACCTTTGCTGTGGCAGCAAAAGCTGGACGTTTGTCTTTTTTGCTCCGGAGGTTGCCGAAAGCAAAAAAAGTTGCTTTTGAGGATGGAGTCCGCAGGAAAGCAGAGAGGGCCAAATTGTCTGTGGCATTTGAAGAGGTTCCAGGAGGCACGGAGAACCAGCATTACTTTTCCCCGCTGGCACCTTTGCTGTGGAGCAAAACCTGGACGTTTGTCTTTTTTGCTCCGGAGGTTGCCGAAAGCGAAAACAGGTGCTTTTGAGGATGGAGTCCACAGGAAAGCAGAGAGGGCCAAATTGTCTGGGGCATTTGAAGAGGTTCCAGGAGGCAATGAGGATCACCATTACTTTTCCCCGCTGGCACCTTTGCTGTGGCAGCAAAAGCTGGACGTTTGTCTTTTTTGCTCCTGAGGTTGCCGAAAGCGAAAACAGGTGCTTTTGAGGATGGAGTCCGCAGGAAAGCAGAGAGGGCCAAATTGTCTGTGGCATTTGAAGAGGTTCCAGGAGGCAGTGAGAACCAGCATTACTTTTCCCCGCTGGCACCTTTGCTGTGGCAGCAAAAGCTGGACGTTTGTCTTTTTTGCTCCGGAGGCTGCCGAAAGCGAAAACAGGTGCTTTTGAGGATGGAGTCCGCAGGAAAGCAGAGAGGGCCAAATTGTCTGGGGCATTTGAAAGGGTTCCAGGAGGCAGTGAGAACCAGCATTACTTTTCCCCGCTGGCACCTTTGCTGTGGCAGCAAAAGCTGGACGTTTGTCTTTTTTGCTGCAGAGGTTGCCGAAATTGAAAACAGGTGCTTTTGAGGATGGAGTCCGCAGGAAAGCAGAGAGGGCCAAATTGTCTGGGGCATTTGAAAGGGTTCCAGGAGGCAGTGAGAACCAGCATTACTTTTCCCCGCTGGCACCTTTGCTGTGGCAGCAAAAGCTGGACGTTTGTCTTTTTTGCTGCAGAGGTTGCCGAAATTGAAAACAGGTGCTTTTGAGGATGGAGTCCGCAGGAAAGTAGAGAGGGCCAAATTGTCTGGGGCATTTGAAAGGGTTCCAAGAGACAGTGAGAACCAGCATTACTTTTCCCCGCTGGCACCTTTGCTGTGGCAGCAAAAGCTGGACGTTTGTCTTTTTTGCTCCGGAGAATGCCGAAAGCGAAAACAGGTGCTTTTGAGGATGGAGTCCGCAGGAAAGCAGAGAGGGCCAAATTGTCTGGGGCATTTGAAGAGGTTCCAGGAGGCACGGAGAACCAGCATTACTTTTCCCCGCTGGCACCTTTGCTGTGGCAGCAAAAGCTGGACGTTTGTCTTTTTTGCTCCGGAGGCTGCCGAAAGCGAAAACAGGTGCTTTTGAGGATGGAGTCCGCAGGAAAGCAGAGAGGGCCGAATTGTCTGGGGCATTTAAAAGAGTTCCAGGAGGCAGTGAGAACCAGCATTACTTTTCCCCGCTGGCACCTTTGCTGTGGCAGCAAAAGCTGGACGTTTGTCTGTTTACCACCGGAGGGCGCCGAAATTGAAAACAGGTGCTTTTGAGGATGGAGTCCGCAGGAAAGCAGAGAGGGCCAAATTGTCTGGGGCATTTGAAAGGGTTCCAGGAGGCAGTGAGAACCAGCATTACTTTTCCCCGCTGGCACCTTTGCTGTGGCAGCAAAAGCTGGACGTTTGTCTTTTTTGCTCCGGAGGCTGCCGAAAGCGAAAACAGGTGCTTTTGAGGATGGAGTCCGCAGGAAAGCAGAGAGGGCCAAATTGTCTGGGGCATTTCAAGGGGTTCCAGGAGGCAGTGAGGACCAGCATCACTTTTCCCCGCTGGCACCTTTGCTGTGGCAGCAAAAGCTGGACGTTTGTCTTTTTTGCTCCTGAGGTTGCCGAAAGCGAAAACAGGTGCTTTTGAGGATGGAGTCCACAGGAAAGCAGAGAGGGCCAAATTGTGTGGGGCATTTGAAGGGGTTCCAGGAGGCAGTGAGAACCAGTATTACTTTTCCCCGCTGGCACCTTTGCTGTGGCAGCAAAAGCTGGACGTTTGTGTTTTTTGCTCGGAGAATGCCGAAAGCGAAAACAGGTGCTTTTGAGGATGGAGTCCGCAGGAAAGCAGAGAGGGCCAAATTGTCTGGGGTATTTGAAGAGGTTCCAAGAGGCAATGAGGACCAGCATCACTTTTCCCTGCTGGCACCTTTGCTGTGGCAGCAAAAGCTGGACGTTTGTCTTTTTTGCTCCGGAGGCTGCCGAAAGCGAAAAAAGGTGCTTTTGAGGATGGATTCCGCAGGAAAGCAGAGAGGGCCAAATTGTCTGTGGCATTTGAAAGGGTTCCAGGAGGCAGTGAGAACCAGCATTACTTTTCCCCGCTGGCACCTTTGCTGTGGCAGCAAAAGCTGGACGTTTGTCTTTTTACCACCGGAGGGCGCCGAAAGCGAAAACAGGTGCTTTTGAGGATGGAGTCCGCAGGAAAGCAGAGAGGGCCAAATTGTCTGTGGCATTTGAAGAGGTTCCAGGAGGCAATGAGGACCAGCATTACTTTTCCCCGCTGGCACCTTTGCTGTGGCAGCAAAAGCTGGACGTTTGTCTTTTTTGCTCCGGAGGTTGCCGAAAGCGAAAACAGGTGCTTTTGAGGATGGAGTCCGCAGGAAAGCAGAGAGGGCCAAATTGTCTGTGGCATTTGAAGAGGTTCCAGGAGGCAGTGAGAACCAGCATTACTTTTCCCCGCTGGCACCTTTGCAGTGGCAGCAAAAGCTGGACGTTTGTCTTTTTTGCTCCTGAGGTTGCCGAAAACGAAAACAGGTGCTTTTGAGGATGGAGTCCGCAGGAAAGCAGAGAGGGCCAAATTGTCTGGGGCATTTGAAAGGGTTCCAGGAGGCAGTGAGAACCAGCATTACTTTTCCCCGCTGGCACCTTTGCTGTGGCAGCAAAAGCTGGACGTTTGTCTTTTTTGCTCCGGAGGTTGCCGAAAGCGAAAACAGGTGCTTTTGAGGATGGAGTCCGCAGGAAAGCAGAGAGGGCCAAATTGTCTTTGGCATTTGAAGAGGTTCCAGGAGGCAGTGAGAACCAGCATCACTTTTCCCTGCTGGCACCTTTGCTGTGGCAGCAAAAGCTGGACGTTTGTCTTTTTTGCTCCGGAGGCTGCCGAAAGCGAAAAAAGGTGCTTTTGAGGACGGAGTCCGCAGGAAAGCAGAGAGGGCCAAATTGTCTGGGGCATTTGAAAGGGTTCCAGGAGACAGTGAGAACCAGCATTACTTTTCCCCGCTGGCACCTTTGCTGTGGCAGCAAAAGCTGGACGTTTGTCTTTTTTGCTCCGGAGGTTGCCGAAAGCAAAAAAATTTTCTTTTGAGGATGGAGTCCGCAGGAAAGCAGAGAGGGCCAAATTGTCTGTGGCATTTGAAGAGGTTCCAGGAGGCACGGAGAACCAGCATTTCTTTTCCCCGCTGGCACCTTTGCTGTGGAGCAAAACCTGGACGTTTGTCTTTTTTGCTCCGGAGGTTGCCGAAAGCGAAAACAGGTGCTTTTGAGGATGCAGTCCACAGGAAAGCAGAGAGGGCCAAATTGTCTGTGGCATTTGAAGAGGTTCCAGGAGGCAATGAGGATCAGCATTACTTTTCCCCGCTGGCACCTTTGCTGTGGCAGCAAAAGCTGGATGTTTGTCTTTTTTGCTCCGGAGGCTGCCGAAAGCGAAAACAGGTGCTTTTGAGGATGGAGTCCGCAGGAAAGCAGAGAGGGCCAAATTATCTGTGGCATTTGAAAGGGTTCCAGGAGGCAGTGAGAACCAGCATTACTTTTCCCTGCTGGCACCTTTGCTGTGGCAGCAAAAGCTGGACGTTTGTCTGTTTACCACCGGAGGGCGCCGAAATTGAAAACAGGTGCTTTTGAGGATGGAGTCCGCAGGAAAGCAGAGAGGGCCAAATTGTCTGGGGCATTTGAAAGGGTTCCAGGAGGCAGTGAGAACCAGCATTACTTTTCCCCGCTGGCACCTTTGCTGTGGCAGCAAAACCTGGACGTTTGTCTTTTTTGCTGCGGAGGTTGCCGAAAGCGAAAAAAGGTGCTTTTGAGGATGGAGTCCGCAGGAAAGCAGAGAGGGCCAAATTGTCTGTGGCATTTGAAGAGGTTCCAGGAGGCAATGAGGACCAGCATTACTTTTCCCCGCTGGCACCTTTGCTGTGGCAGCAAAAGCTGGACGTTTGTCTTTTTTGCTCCGGAGGTTGCCGAAATTGAAAACAGGTGCTTTTGAGGATGGAGTCCGCAGGAAAGCAGAGAGGGCCAAATTGTCTGTGGCATTTGAAGAGGTTCCAGGAGGCAGTGAGAACCAGCATTACTTTTCCCCGCTGGCACCTTTGCTGTGGCAGCAAAACATGGACGTTTGTCTTTTTTGCTCCTGAGGTTGCCGAAAGCGAAAACAGGTACTTTTGAGGATGGAGTCCGCAGGAAAGCAGAGAGGGCCAAATTGTCTGGGGCATTTGAAAGGGTTCCAGGAGACAGTGAGAACCAGCATTAGTTTTCCCCGCTGGCACCTTTGCTGTGGCAGCAAAAGCTGGACGTTTGTCTTTTTTGCTCCGGAGGTTGCCGAAAGCAAAAGAAGTTGCTTTTGAGGATGGAGTCCGCAGGAAAGCAGAGAGGGCCAAATTGTCTGGGGCATTTGAAAGGGTTCCAGGAGACAGTGAGAACCAGCATTACTTTTCCCCGCTGGCACCTTTGCTGCGGCAGCAAAAGCTGGACGTTTGTCTTTTTTGCTCCGGAGGTTGCCGAAAGCAAAAAAAGTTGCTTTTGAGGATGGAGTCCGCAGGAAAGCAGAGAGGGCCAAATTGTCTGTGGCATTTGAAGAGGTTCCAGGAGGCACGGAGAACCAGCATTACTTTTCCCCGCTGGCACCTTTGCTGTGGAGCAAAACCTGGACGTTTGTCTTTTTTGCTCCGGAGGTTGCCGAAAGCGAAAACAGGTGCTTTTGAGGATGCAGTCCACAGGAAAGCAGAGAGGGCCAAATTGTCTTTGGCATTTGAAGAGGTTCCAGGAGGCAATGAGGACCAGCATCACTTTTCCCTGCTGGCACCTTTGCTGTGGCAGCAAAAGCTGGACGTTTGTCTTTTTTGCTCCGGAGGTTGCCGAAAGCGAAAACAGGTGCTTTTGAGGATGGAGTCTGCAGGAAAGCAGAGAGGGCCAAATTGTCTGGGGCATTTGAAAGGGTTCCAGGAGACAGTGAGAACCAGCATTACTTTTCCCCGCTGGCACCTTTGCTGTGGCAGCAAAAGCTGGACGTTTGTCTTTTTTGCTGCGGAGGTTGCCGAAAGCGAAAACAGGTGCTTTTGAGGATGGAGTCCGCAGGAAAGCAGAGAGGGCCAAATTGTCTGGGGCATTTGAAAGGGTTCCAGGAGACAGTGAGAACCAGCATTACTTTTCCCCGCTGGCACCTTTGCTGTGGCAGCAAAAGCTGGACGTTTGTCTTTTTTGCTCTGGAGGCTGCCGAAAGCGAAAACAGGTGCTTTTGAGGATGGAGTCCGCAGGAAAGCAGAGAGGGCCAAATTGTCTGGGGCATTTGAAGAGGTTCCAGGAGGCAGTTATAACCAGCATTACTTTTCCCCGCTGGCACCTTTGCTGTGGAGCAAAACCTGGACGTTTGTCTTTTTTGCTCCTGAGGATGCCGAAAGCGAAAACAGGTGCTTTTGAGGATGGAGTCCGCAGGAAAGCAGAGAGGGCCAAATTCTCTAGGGCATTTGAAGAGGTTCCAGGAGGCAATGAGGATCAGCATTACTTTTCCCCGCTGGAACCTTTGCTGTGGCAGCAAAAGCTGGACGTTTGTCTTTTTTGCTCCTGAGGCTGCCGAAAGCGAAAACAGGTGCTTTTGAGGATGGAGTCCGCAGGAAAGCAGAGAGGGCCAAATTGTCTGGGGCATTTGAAAGGGTTCCAGGAGGCAGTGAGAACCAGCATTACTTTTCCCCGCTGGCACCTTTGCTGTGGCAGCACAAGCTGGACGTTTGTCTTTTTTGCTCCGGAGGCTGCCGAAAGCGAAAAAAGGTGCTTTTGAGGATGGAGTCCGCAGGAAAGCAGAGAGGGCCAAATTGTCTGGGGCATTTGAATGGGTTCCAGGAGGCAGTGAGAACCAGCATTACTTTTCCCCGCTGGCACCTTTGCTGTGGCAGCAAAAGCTGGACGTTTGTCTTTTTACCACCGGAGGGCGCCGAAAGCGAAAACAGGTGCTTTTGAGGATGGAGTCCGCAGGAAAGCAGAGAGGGCCAAATTGTCTGTGGCATTTGAAGAGGTTCCAGGAGGCAATGAGGACCAGCATTACTTTTCCCCGCTGGCACCTTTGCTGTGGCAGCAAAAGCTGGACGTTTGTCTTTTTTGCTCCGGAGGTTGCCGAAAGCGAAAACAGGTGCTTTTGAGGATGGAGTCCGCAGGAAAGCAGAGAGGGCCAAATTGTCTGTGGCATTTGAAGAGGTTCCAGGAGGCAGTGAGAACCAGCATTACTTTTCCCCGCTGGCACCTTTGCAGTGGCAGCAAAAGCTGGACGTTTGTCTTTTTTGCTCCTGAGGTTGCCGAAAACGAAAACAGGTGCTTTTGAGGATGGAGTCCGCAGGAAAGCAGAGAGGGCCAAATTGTCTGGGGCATTTGAAAGGGTTCCAGGAGACAGTGAGAACCAGCATTACTTTTCCCCGCTGGCACCTTTGCTGTGGCAGCAAAAGCTGGACGTTTGTCTTTTTTGCTCCGGAGGTTGCCGAAAGCAAAAAAAGTTGCTTTTGAGGATGGAGTCCGCAGGAAAGCAGAGAGGGCCAAATTGTCTGTGGCATTTGAAGAGGTTCCAGGAGGCACGGAGAACCAGCATTACTTTTCCCCGCTGGCACCTTTGCTGTGGAGCAAAACCTGGACGTTTGTCTTTTTTGCTGCGGAGGTTGCCGAAAGCGAAAACAGGTGCTTTTGAGGATGCAGTCCACAGGAAAGCAGAGAGGGCCAAATTGTCTGTGGCATTTGAAGAGGTTCCAGGAGGCAATGAGGACCAGCATTACTTTTCCCCGCTG
>NW_028127788.1:0-34031 GCF_965231255.1 Vanellus vanellus
TCCTCAAATGCACCTTTTTTCACTTTCGGTGCTGTCTGGAGCAAAAAAGACAAACGTCCAGCATTTTCTGCAACAGCAAAGGTGCCAGCGGGGAAAAGTGATGCTGGTCCTCACTGCCTCCTGGAACCCCTTCAAATGCCCCCGGACAATTTGGCCCTCTCTGCTTTCCTGAGGACTCTATCCTCAAAAGAACCTTTTTTCACTTTCGTCTCTCTCTGGAGCAAAAAAGACAAACGTCCAGCTTTTGCTGCCACAGCAAAGGTGCCAGCGGGGAAAAGTGATGCTGGTTCTCACTGCCTCCTGGAACCCCTTCAAATGCACCAGACAATTTGGCCCTCTCTGCTTTCCTGAGGACTCTATCCGCAAAAGCACCTTTTTTCACTTTTGGCGCTCTCTGGAGCAAAAAAGACAAACGTCCAGCTTTTGCTGCCACAGCAAAGGTGCCACCGGGGAAAAGTGATGCTGGTCCTCACTGCCTCCTGGAACCCCTTCAAATGCCCCAGACAATTTGGCCCTCTCTGCTTTCCTGAGGAGTCTATCCTCAAAAGCACCTTTTTTCACTTTCGGCGCTCTCTGGAGCAAAAAAGACAAACGTCCAGCTTTTGCTGCCACAGCAAAGGTGCCAGCGGGGAAAAGTGATGCTGGTCCTCACTGCCTCCTGGAACCCCTTCAAATGCCCCAGACAATTTGGCCCTCTCTGCTTTCCTGAGGACTCTATCCTCAAATGCACCTTTTTTCACTTTCGGCGCTGTCTGGAGCAAAAAAGACAAACGTCCAGCTTTTGCTGCCACAGCAAAGGTGCCAGCGGGGAAAAGTGATGCTGGTCCTCACTGCCTCCTGGAACCCCTTCAAATGCCCCAGACAATTTGGCCCTCTCTGCTTTCCTGAGGACTCTATCCTCAAAAGCACCTTTTTTCACTTTCGGCGCTCTCTGGAGCAAAAAAGACAAACGTCCAGCTTTTGCTGCCACAGCAAAGGTGCCAGCGGGGAAAAGTGATGCTGCTTCTCACTGCCTCCTGGAACCCCTTCAAATGCACCAGACAATTTGGCCCTCTCTGCTTTCCTGAGGACTCTATCCGCAAAAGCACCTTTTTTCACTTTTGGCGCTCTCTGGAGCAAAAAAGACAAACGTCCAGCTTCTGCTGCCACAGCAAAGGTGCCAGCGGGGAAAAGTGATGCTGGTCCTCACTGCCTCCTGGAACCCCTTCAAATGCCCCAGACAATTTGGCCCTCTCTGCTTTCCTGAGGACTCTATCCGCAAAAGCACCTTTTTTCACTTTCGGCGCTCTCTGGAGCAAAAAAGACAAACGTCCAGCTTTTGCTGCCACAGCAAAGGTGCCAGCGGGGAAAAGTGATGCTGGTTCTCACTGCCTCCTGGAACCCCTTCAAATGCACCAGACAATTTGGCCCTCTCTGCTTTCCTGAGGACTCTATCCTCAAATGCACCTTTCTTCACTTTCGGCGCTGTCTGGAGCAAAAAAGACAAACGTCCAGCTTTTGCTGCCACAGCAAAGGTGCCAGCGGGGAAAAGTGATGCTGGTCCTCACTGCCTCCTGGAACCCCTTCAAATGCCCCGGACAATTTGGCCCTCTCTGCTTTCCTGAGGACTCTATCCTCAAAAGCACCTTTTTTCACTTTTGGCGCTGTCTGGAGCAAAAAAGACAAACGTCCAGCTTTTGCTGCCACAGCAAAGGTGCCACCGGGGAAGAGTGATGCTGGTTCTCACTGCCTCCTGGAACCCCTTCAAATGCACCAGACAATTTGGCCCTCTCTGCTTTCCTGAGGACTCTATCCGCAAAAGCACCTTTTTTCACTTTCGGCGCTCTCTGGAGCAAAAAAGACAAACGTCCAGCTTTTGCTGCCACAGCAAAGGTGCCAGCGAGAAAAGTGATGCTGGTCCTCACTGCCTCCTGGAACCCCTTCAAATGCCCCAGACAATTTGGCCCTCTCTGCGTTCCTGAGGACTCTATCCGCAAAAGCACCTTTTTTCACTTTTGGCGCTCTCTGGAACAAAAAAGACAAACGTCCAGCTTTTGCTGCCACAGCAAAGGTGCCAGCGGGGAAAAGTGATGCTGGTCCTCACTGCCTCCTGGAACCCCTTCAAATGCCCCGGACAATTTGGCCCTCTCTGCTTTCCTGAGGACTCTATCCTCAAAAGAACCTTTTTTCACTTTCGTCTCTCTCTGGAGCAAAAAAGACAAACGTCCAGCTTTTGCTGCCACAGCAAAGGTGCCAGCGGGGAAAAGTGATGCTGGTTCTCACTGCCTCCTGGAACCCCTTCAAATGCACCAGACAATTTGGCCCTCTCTGCTTTCCTGAGGACTCTATCCGCAAAAGCACCTTTTTTCACTTTTGGCGCTCTCTGGAGCAAAAAAGACAAACGTCCAGCTTTTGCTGCCACAGCAAAGGTGCCACCGGGGAAAAGTGATGCTGGTCCTCACTGCCTCCTGGAACCCCTTCAAATGCCCCAGACAATTTGGCCCTCTCTGCTTTCCTGAGGAGTCTATCCTCAAAAGCACCTTTTTTCACTTTCGGCGCTCTCTGGAGCAAAAAAGACAAACGTCCAGCTTTTGCTGCCACAGCAAAGGTGCCAGCGGGGAAAAGTGATGCTGGTCCTCACTGCCTCCTGGAACCCCTTCAAATGCACCAGACAATTTGGCCCTCTCTGCTTTCCTGAGGACTCTATCCTCAAATGCACCTTTTTTCACTTTCGGCGCTGTCTGGAGCAAAAAAGACAAACGTCCAGCTTTTGCTGCCACAGCAAAGGTGCCAGCGGGGAAAAGTGATGCTGGTCCTCACTGCCTCCTGGAACCCCTTCAAATGCCCCAGACAATTTGGCCCTCTCTGCTTTCCTGAGGACTCTATCCTCAAAAGCACCTTTTTTCACTTTCGGCGCTCTCTGGAGCAAAAAAGACAAACGTCCAGCTTTTGCTGCCACAGCAAAGGTGCCAGCGGGGAAAAGTGATGCTGCTTCTCACTGCCTCCTGGAACCCCTTCAAATGCACCAGACAATTTGGCCCTCTCTGCTTTCCTGAGGACTCTATCCGCAAAAGCACCTTTTTTCACTTTTGGCGCTCTCTGGAGCAAAAAAGACAAACGTCCAGCTTCTGCTGCCACAGCAAAGGTGCCAGCGGGGAAAAGTGATGCTGGTCCTCACTGCCTCCTGGAACC
Source organism: Vanellus vanellus (assembly GCF_965231255.1). Lineage (NCBI taxonomy): Eukaryota > Metazoa > Chordata > Aves > Charadriiformes > Charadriidae > Vanellus > Vanellus vanellus. The sequence continues at coordinate 3,172 of NW_028127788.1, forward strand.
CCTTCAAATGCCCCAGACAATTTGGCCCTCTCTGCTTTCCTGAGGACTCTATCCGCAAAAGCACCTTTTTTCACTTTCGGCGCTCTCTGGAGCAAAAAAGACAAACGTCCAGCTTTTGCTGCCACAGCAAAGGTGCCAGCGGGGAAAAGTGATGCTGGTTCTCACTGCCTCCTGGAACCCCTTCAAATGCACCAGACAATTTGGCCCTCTCTGCTTTCCTGAGGACTCTATCCTCAAATGCACCTTTCTTCACTTTCGGCGCTGTCTGGAGCAAAAAAGACAAACGTCCAGCTTTTGCTGCCACAGCAAAGGTGCCAGCGGGGAAAAGTGATGCTGGTCCTCACTGCCTCCTGGAACCCCTTCAAATGCCCCGGACAATTTGGCCCTCTCTGCTTTCCTGAGGACTCTATCCTCAAAAGCACCTTTTTTCACTTTTGGCGCTGTCTGGAGCAAAAAAGACAAACGTCCAGCTTTTGCTGCCACAGCAAAGGTGCCACCGGGGAAGAGTGATGCTGGTTCTCACTGCCTCCTGGAACCCCTTCAAATGCACCAGACAATTTGGCCCTCTCTGCTTTCCTGAGGACTCTATCCGCAAAAGCACCTTTTTTCACTTTCGGCGCTCTCTGGAGCAAAAAAGACAAACGTCCAGCTTTTGCTGCCACAGCAAAGGTGCCAGCGAGAAAAGTGATGCTGGTCCTCACTGCCTCCTGGAACTCCTTCAAATGCCCCAGACAATTTGGCCCTCTCTGCGTTCCTGAGGACTCTATCCGCAAAAGCACCTTTTTTCACTTTTGGCGCTCTCTGGAACAAAAAAGACAAACGTCCAGCTTTTGCTGCCACAGCAAAGGTGCCAGCGGGGAAAAGTGATGCTGGTCCTCACTGCCTCCTGGAACCCCTTCAAATGCCCCAGACAATTTGGCCCTCTCTGCTTTCCTGAGGAGTCTATCCTCAAAAGCACCTTTTTTCACTTTCGGTGCTGTCTGGAGCAAAAAAGACAAACGTCCAGCTTTTGCTGCCACAGCAAAGGTGCCAGCGGGGAAAAGTGATGCTGGTCCTCACTGCCTCCTGGAACCCCTTCAAATGCCCCAGACAATTTGGCCCTCTCTGCTTTCCTGAGGAGTCTATCCTCAAAAGCACCTTTTTTCACTTTCGGCGCTCTCTGGAGCAAAAAAGACAAACGTCCAGCTTTTGCTGCCACAGCAAAGGTGCCAGCGGGGAAAAGTGATGCTGGTCCTCACTGCCTCCTGGAACCCCTTCAAATGCACCAGACAATTTGGCCCTCTCTGCTTTCCTGAGGAGTCTATCCTCAAAAGCACCTTTTTTCACTTTCGGCGCTCTCTGGAGCAAAAAAGACAAACGTCCAGCTTTTGCTGCCACAGCAAAGGTGCCAGCGGGGAAAAGTGATGCTGGTTCTCACTGCCTCCTGGAACCCCTTCAAATGCACCAGACAATTTGGCCCTCTCTGCTTTCCTGAGGACTCTATCCTCAAATGCAACTTTTTTCACTTTCGGCGCTGTCTGGAGCAAAAAAGACAAACGTCCAGCTTTTGCTGCCACAGCAAAGGTGCCAGCGGGGAAAAGTGATGCTGGTTCTCACTGCCTCCTGGAACCCCTTCAAATGCACCAGACAATTTGGCCCTCTCTGCTTTCCTGAGGACTCTATCCTCAAAAGCACCTTTCTTCACTTTCGGCGCTGTCTGGAGCAAAAAAGACAAACGTCCAGCTTTTGCTGCCACAGCAAAGGTGCCACCGGGGAAAAGTGATGCTGCTTCTCACTGCCTCCTGGAACCCCTTCAAATGCACCAGACAATTTGGCCCTCTCTGCTTTCCTGAGGACTCTGTCCGCAAAAGCACCTTTTTTCACTTTCGGCGCTCTCTGGAGCAAAAAAGACAAACGTCCAGCTTTTGCTGCCACAGCAAAGGTGCCAGCGGGGAAAAGTGATGCTGGTTCTCACTGCCTCCTGGAACCCCTTCAAATGCACCAGACAATTTGGCCCTCTCTGCTTTCCTGAGAAGTCTATCCTCAAAAGCACCTTTTTTCACTTTCGGCGCTCTCTGGAGCAAAAAAGACAAACGTCCAGCTTTTGCTGCCACAGCAAAGGTGCCAGCGGGGAAAAGTGATGCTGGTTCTCACTGCCTCCTGGAACCCCTTCAAATGCACCAGACAATTTGGCCCTCTCTGCTTTCCTGAGGACTCTATCCTCAAAAGCACCTTTCTTCACTTTCGGCGCTGTCTGGAGCAAAAAAGACAAACGTCCAGCTTTGCTGCCACAGCAAAGGTGCCAGCGGGGAAAAGTGATGCTGCTTCTCACTGCCTCCTGGAACCCCTTCAAATGCCCCAGACAATTTGGCCCTCTCTGCTTTCCTGAGGACTCTATCCTCAAAAGCACCTTTCTTCACTTTCGGCGCTCTCTGGAGCAAAAAAGACAAACGTCCAGCTTTTGCTGCCACAGCAAAGGTGCCAGCGGGGAAAAGTGATGCTGCTTCTCACTGCCTCCTGGAACCCCTTCAAATGCACCAGACAATTTGGCCCTCTCTGCTTTCCTGAGGACTCTATCCTCAAATGCACCTTTTTTCACTTTCGGCGCTCTCTGGAGCAAAAAAGACAAACGTCCAGCTTTTGCTGCCACAGCAAAGGTGCCAGCGGGGAAAAGTGATGCTGGTTTTCACTGCCTCCTGGAACCCCTTCAAATGCACCAGACAATTTGGCCCTCTCTGCTTTCCTGAGGACTCTATCCTCAAATGCACCTTTTTTCACTTTCGGCGCTGTCTGGAGCAAAAAAGACAAACGTCCAGCTTTTGCTGCCACAGCAAAGGTGCCAGCGGGGAAAAGTGATGCTGGTCCTCACTGCCTCCTGGAACCCCTTCAAATGCCCCGGACAATTTGGCCCTCTCTGCTTTCCTGAGGACTCTATCCTCAAAAGCACCTTTTTTCACTTTCGGCGCTCTCTGGAGCAAAAAAGACAAACGTCCAGCTTTTGCTGCCACAGCAAAGGTGCCAGCGGGGAAAAGTGATGCTGGTCCTCACTGCCTCCTGGAACCCCTTCAAATGCCCCGGACAATTTGGCCCTCTCTGCTTTCCTGAGGACTCTATCCTGAAATGCACCTTTTTTCACTTTCGGCGCTCTCTGGAGCAAAAAAGACAAACGTCCAGCTTTTGCTGCCACAGCAAAGGTGCCACCGGGGAAAAGTGATGCTGCTTCTCACTGCCTCCTGGAACCCCTTCAAATGCACCAGACAATTTGGCCCTCTCTGCTTTCCTGAGGACTCTATCCGCAAAAGCACCTTTTTTCACTTTTGGCGCTCTCTGGAGCAAAAACGACAAACGTCCAGCTTTTGCTGCCACAGCAAAGGTGCCAGCGGGGAAAAGTGATGCTGGTCCTCACTGCCTCCTGGAACCCCTTCAAATGCCCCAGACAATTTGGCCCTCTCTGCTTTCCTGAGGAGTCTATCCTCAAAAGCACCTTTTTTCACTTTCGGCGCTCTCTGGAGCAAAAAAGACAAACGTCCAGCTTTTGCTGCCACAGCAAAGGTGCCAGCGGGGAAAAGTGATGCTGGTCCTCACTGCCTCCTGGAACCCCTTCAAATGCACCAGACAATTTGGCCCTCTCTGCTTTCCTGAGGAGTCTATCCTCAAAAGCACCTTTTTTCACTTTCGGCGCTCTCTGGAGCAAAAAAGACAAACGTCCAGCTTTTGCTGCCACAGCAAAGGTGCCAGCGGGGAAAAGTGATGCTGGTTCTCACTGCCTCCTGGAACCCCTTCAAATGCACCAGACAATTTGGCCCTCTCTGCTTTCCTGAGGAGTCTATCCTCAAAAGCACCTTTTTTCACTTTCGGCGCTGTCTGGAGCAAAAAAGACAAACGTCCAGCTTTTGCTGCCACAGCAAAGGTGCCAGCGGGGAAAAGTGATGCTGCTTCTCACTGCCTCCTGGAACCCCTTCAAATGCACCAGACAATTTGGCCCTCTCTGCTTTCCTGAGGACTCTATCCGCAAAAGCACCTTTTTTCACTTTTGGCGCTCTCTGGAGCAAAAAAGACAAACGTCCAGCTTTTGCTGCCACAGCAAAGGTGCCAGCGGGGAAAAGTGATGCTGGTCCTCACTGCCTCCTGGAACCCCTTCAAATGCCCCAGACAATTTTGCCCTCTCTGCTTTCCTGAGGAGTCTATCCTCAAAAGCACCTTTTTTCACTTTCGGCGCTCTCTGGAGCAAAAAAGACAAACGTCCAGCTTTTGCTGCCACAGCAAATGTGCCACCGGGGAAAAGTGATGCTGGTTCTCACTGCCCCTGGAACCCCTTCAAATGCACCAGACAATTTGGCCCTCTCTGCTTTCCTGAGGACTCTATCCGCAAAAGCACCTTTTTTCACTTTTGGCGCTCTCTGGAGCAAAAAAGACAAACGTCCAGCTTTTGCTGCCACAGCAAAGGTGCCAGCGGGGAAAAGTGATGCTGGTCCTCACTGCCTCCTGGAACCCCTTCAAATGCCCCAGACAATTTGGCCCTCTCTGCTTTCCTGAGGACTCTATCCGCAAAAGCACCTTTTTTCACTTTCGGCGCTGTCTGGAGCAAAAAAGACAAACGTCCAGCTTTTGCTGCCACAGCAAAGGTGGCAGCGGGGAAAAGTGATGCTGGTTCTCACTGCCTCCTGGAACCCCTTCAAATGCACCAGACAATTTGGCCCTCTCTGCTTTCCTGAGGACTCTATCCTCAAATGCACCTTTTTTCACTTTCGGCGCTCTCTGGAGCAAAAAAGACAAACGTCCAGCTTTTGCTGCCACAGCAAAGGTGCCAGCGGGGAAAAGTGATGCTGGTCCTCACTGCCTCCTGGAACCCCTTCAAATGCCCCAGACAATTTGGCCCTCTCTGCTTTCCTGAGGACTCTATCCTCAAAAGCACCTTTTTTCACTTTCGGCGCTGTCTGGAGCAAAAAAGACAAACGTCCAGCTTTTGCTGCCACAGCAAAGGTGCCAGCGGGGAAAAGTGATGCTGGTTCTCACTGCCTCCTGGAACCCCTTCAAATGCACCAGACAATTTGGCCCTCTCTGCTTTCCTGAGGACTCTATCCTCAAAAGCACCTTTCTTCACTTTCGGCGCTGTCTGGAGCAAAAAAGACAAACGTCCAGCTTTTGCTGCCACAGCAAAGGTGCCAGCGGGGAAAAGTGATGCTGCTTCTCACTGCCTCCTGGAACCCCTTCAAATGCACCAGACAATTTGGCCCTCTCTGCTTTCCTGAGGACTCTATCCTCAAAAGCACCTTTCTTCACTTTCGGCGCTGTCTGGAGCAAAAAAGACAAACGTCCATCTTTTGCTGCCACAGCAAAGGTGCCACCGGGGAAAAGTGATGCTGGTTCTCACTGCCTCCTGGAACCCCTTCAAATGCCCCAGACAATTTGGCCCTCTCTGCTTTCCTGAGGACTCTATCCTCAAAAGCACCTTTTTTCACTTTCGGCGCTCTCTGGAGCAAAAAAGACAAACGTCCAGCTTTTGCTGCCACAGCAAAGGTGCCAGCGGGGAAAAGTGATGCTGGTTCTCACTGCCTCCTGGAACCCCTTCAAATGCCCCAGACAATTTGGCCCTCTCTGCTTTCCTGAGGACTCTATCCTCAAAAGCACCTTTCTTCACTTTCGGCGCTGTCTGGAGCAAAAAAGACAAACGTCCAGCTTTTGCTGCCACAGCAAAGGTGCCAGCGGGGAAAAGTGATGCTGGTCCTCACTGCCTCCTGGAACCCCTTCAAATGCCCCAGACAATTTGGCCCTCTCTGCTTTCCTGAGGACTCTATCCTCAAAAGCACCTTTCTTCACTTTCGGCGCTGTCTGGAGCAAAAAAGACAAACGTCCATCTTTTGCTGCCACAGCAAAGGTGCCAGCGGGGAAAAGTGATGCTGGTTCTCACTGCCTCCTGGAACCCCTTCAAATGCCCCAGACAATTTGGTCCTCTCTGCTTTCCTGAGGACTCTATCCGCAAAAGCACCTTTTTTCACTTTCGGCGCTCTCTGGAGCAAAAAAGACAAACGTCCAGCTTTTGCTGCCACAGCAAAGGTGCCAGCGGGGAAAAGTGATGCTGGTTCTCACTGCCTCCTGGAACCCCTTCAAATGCACCAGACAATTTGGCCCTCTCTGCTTTCCTGAGGACTCTATCCTCAAAAGCACCTTTCTTCACTTTCGGCGCTGTCTGGAGCAAAAAAGACAAACGTCCAGCTTTTGCTGCCACAGCAAAGGTGCCACCGGGGAAAAGTGATGCTGCTTCTCACTGCCTCCTGGAACCCCTTCAAATGCCCCAGACAATTTGGCCCTCTCTGCTTTCCTGAGGACTCTATCCTCAAAAGCACCTTTCTTCACTTTCGGCGCTCTCTGGAGCAAAAAAGACAAACGTCCAGCTTTTGCTGCCACAGCAAAGGTGCCAGCGGGGAAAAGTGATGCTGGTTCTCACTGCCTCCTGGAACCCCTTCAAATGCACCAGACAATTTGGCCCTCTCTGCTTTCCTGAGGAGTCTATCCTCAAAAGCACCTTTTTTCACTTTCGGCGCTCTCTGGAGCAAAAAAGACAAACGTCCAGCTTTTGCTGCCACAGCAAAGGTGCCAGCGGGGAAAAGTGATGCTGGTTCTCACTGCCTCCTGGAACCCCTTCAAATGCACCAGACAATTTGGCCCTCTCTGCTTTCCTGAGGACTCTATCCTCAAAAGCACCTTTCTTCACTTTCGGCGCTGTCTGGAGCAAAAAAGACAAACGTCCAGCTTTGCTGCCACAGCAAAGGTGCCAGCGGGGAAAAGTGATGCTGCTTCTCACTGCCTCCTGGAACCCCTTCAAATGCCCCAGACAATTTGGCCCTCTCTGCTTTCCTGAGGACTCTATCCTCAAAAGCACCTTTCTTCACTTTCGGCGCTCTCTGGAGCAAAAAAGACAAACGTCCAGCTTTTGCTGCCACAGCAAAGGTGCCAGCGGGGAAAAGTGATGCTGCTTCTCACTGCCTCCTGGAACCCCTTCAAATGCACCAGACAATTTGGCCCTCTCTGCTTTCCTGAGGACTCTATCCTCAAATGCACCTTTTTTCACTTTCGGCGCTCTCTGGAGCAAAAAAGACAAACGTCCAGCTTTTGCTGCCACAGCAAAGGTGCCAGCGGGGAAAAGTGATGCTGGTTTTCACTGCCTCCTGGAACCCCTTCAAATGCACCAGACAATTTGGCCCTCTCTGCTTTCCTGAGGAGTCTATCCTCAAAAGCACCTTTTTTCACTTTCGGCGCTCTCTGGAGCAAAAAAGACAAATGTCCAGCTTTTGCTGCCACAGCAAAGGTGCCAGCGGGGAAAAGTGATGCTGGTCCTCACTGCCTCCTGGAACCCCTTCAAATGCCACAGACAATTTGGCCCTCTCTGCTTTCCTGAGGACTCTATCCTCAAATGCACCTTTTTTCACTTTCGGCGCTGTCTGGAGCAAAAAAGACAAACGTCCAGCTTTTGCTGCCACAGCAAAGGTGCCAGCGGGGAAAAGTGATGCTGGTCCTCACTGCCTCCTGGAACCCCTTCAAATGCCCCAGACAATTTGACCCTCTCTGCTTTCCTGAGGAGTCTATCCTCAAAAGCACCTTTTTTCACTTTCGGCGCTCTCTGGAGCAAAAAAGACAAACGTCCAGCTTTTGCTGCCACAGCAAAGGTGCCAGCGGGGAAAAGTGATGCTGCTTCTCACTGCCTCCTGGAACCCCTTCAAATGCACCAGACAATTTGGCCCTCTCTGCTTTCCTGAGGACTCTATCCGCAAAAGCACCTTTTTTCACTTTTGGCGCTCTCTGGAGCAAAAAAGACAAACGTCCAGCTTCTGCTGCCACAGCAAAGGTGCCAGCGGGGAAAAGTGATGCTGGTCCTCACTGCCTCCTGGAACCCCTTCAAATGCCCCAGACAATTTGGCCCTCTCTGCTTTCCTGAGGACTCTATCCGCAAAAGCACCTTTTTTCACTTTCGGTGCTCTCTGGAGCAAAAAAGACAAACGTCCAGCTTTTGCTGCCACAGCAAAGGTGCCAGCGGGGAAAAGTGATGCTGGTTCTCACTGCCTCCTGGAACCCCTTCAAATGCGCCAGACAATTTGGCCCTCTCTGCTTTCCTGAGGACTCTATCCTCAAAAGCACCTTTCTTCACTTTCGGCGCTGTCTGGAGCAAAAAAGACAAACGTCCAGCTTTTGCTGCCACAGCAAAGGTGCCAGCGGGGAAAAGTGATGCTGGTCCTCACTGCCTCCTGGAACCCCTTCAAATGCCCCGGACAATTTGGCCCTCTCTGCTTTCCTGAGGACTCTATCCTCAAAAGCACCTTTTTTCACTTTTGGCGCTGTCTGGAGCAAAAAAGACAAACGTCCAGCTTTTGCTGCCACAGCAAAGGTGCCACCGGGGAAGAGTGATGCTGGTTCTCACTGCCTCCTGAACCCCTTCAAATGCACCAGACAATTTGGCCCTCTCTGCTTTCCTGAGGACTCTATCCGCAAAAGCACCTTTTTTTAACTTTCGGCGCTCTCTGGAGCAAAAAAGACAAACGTCCAGCTTTTGCTGCCACAGCAAAGGTGCCAGCGAGAAAAGTGATGCTGGTCCTCACTGCCTCCTGGAACCCCTTCAAATGCCCCAGACAATTTGGCCCTCTCTGCTTTCCTGAGGACTCTATCCGCAAAAGCACCTTTTTTCACTTTCGGCGCTCTCTGGAGCAAAAAAGACAAACGTCCAGCTTTTGCTGCCACAGCAAAGGTGCCAGCGGGGAAAAGTGATGCTGGTCCTCACTGCCTCCTGGAACCCCTTCAAATGCACCAGACAATTTGGCCCTCTCTGCGTTCCTGAGGACTCTATCCGCAAAAGCACCTTTTTTCACTTTTGGCGCTCTCTGGAACAAAAAAGACAAACGTCCAGCTTTTGCTGCCACAGCAAAGGTGCCAGCGGGGAAAAGTGATGCTGGTCCTCACTGCCTCCTGGAACCCCTTCAAATGCCCCAGACAATTTGGCCCTCTCTGCTTTCCTGAGGAGTCTATCCTCAAAAGCACCTTTTTTCACTTTCGGTGCTGTCTGGAGCAAAAAAGACAAACGTCCAGCTTTTGCTGCCACAGCAAAGGTGCCAGCGGGGAAAAGTGATGCTGGTCCTCACTGCCTCCTGGAACCCCTTCAAATGCCCCAGACAATTTGGCCCTCTCTGCTTTCCTGAGGAGTCTATCCTCAAAAGCACCTTTTTTCACTTTCGGCGCTCTCTGGAGCAAAAAAGACAAACGTCCAGCTTTTGCTGCCACAGCAAAGGTGCCAGCGGGGAAAAGTGATGCTGCTTCTCACTGCCTCCTGGAACCCCTTCAAATGCCCCAGACAATTTGGCCCTCTCTGCTTTCCTGAGGACTCTATCCTCAAAAGCACCTTTTTTCACTTTCGGCACTCTCTGGAGCAAAAAAGACAAACGTCCAGCTTTTGCTGCCACAGCAAAGGTGCCAGCGGGGAAAAGTGATGCTGGTCCTCACTGCCTCCTGGAACCCCTTCAAATGCACCAGACAATTTGGCCCTCTCTGCTTTCCTGAGGACTCTATCCTCAAATGCAACTTTTTTCACTTTCGGCGCTGTCTGGAGCAAAAAAGACAAACGTCCAGCTTTTGCTGCCACAGCAAAGGTGCCAGCGGGGAAAAGTGATGCTGGTTCTCACTGCCTCCTGGAACCCCTTCAAATGCACCAGACAATTTGGCCCTCTCTGCTTTCCTGAGGACTCTATCCTCAAAAGCACCTTTCTTCACTTTCGGCGCTGTCTGGAGCAAAAAAGACAAACGTCCAGCTTTTGCTGCCACAGCAAAGGTGCCACCGGGGAAAAGTGATGCTGCTTCTCACTGCCTCCTGGAACCCCTTCAAATGCACCAGACAATTTGGCCCTCTCTGCTTTCCTGAGGACTCTATCCTCAAAAGCACCTTTCTTCAATTTCGGCGCTCTCTGGAGCAAAAAAGACAAACGTCCAGCTTTTGCTGCCACAGCAAAGGTGCCAGCGGGGAAAAGTGATGCTGGTTCTCACTGCCTCCTGGAACCCCTTCAAATGCACCAGACAATTTGGCCCTCTCTGCTTTCCTGAGGACTCTATCCTCAAAAGCACCTTTTTTCACTTTCGGCGCTCTCTGGAGCAAAAAAGACAAACGTCCAGCTTTTGCTGCCACAGCAAAGGTGCCAGCGGGGAAAAGTGATGCTGGTTCTCACTGCCTCCTGGAACCCCTTCAAATGCACCAGACAATTTGGCCCTCTCTGCTTTCCTGAGGACTCTATCCTCAAAAGCACCTTTCTTCACTTTCGGCGCTGTCTGGAGCAAAAAAGACAAACGTCCAGCTTTTGCTGCCACAGCAAAGGTGCCAGCGGGGAAAAGTGATGCTGGTTCTCACTGCCTCCTGGAACCCCTTCAAATGCCCCAGACAATTTGGCCCTCTCTGCTTTCCTGAGGACTCTATCCTCAAAAGCACCTTTCTTCACTTTCGGCGCTCTCTGGAGCAAAAAAGACAAACGTCCAGCTTTTGCTGCCACAGCAAAGGTGCCAGCGGGGAAAAGTGATGCTGCTTCTCACTGCCTCCTGGAACCCCTTCAAATGCACCAGACAATTTGGCCCTCTCTGCTTTCCTGAGGACTCTATCCTCAAATGCACCTTTTTTCACTTTCGGCGCTCTCTGGAGCAAAAAAGACAAACGTCCAGCTTTTGCTGCCACAGCAAAGGTGCCAGCGGGGAAAAGTGATGCTGGTTTTCACTGCCTCCTGGAACCCCTTCAAATGCACCAGACAATTTGGCCCTCTCTGCTTTCCTGAGGACTCTATCCTCAAATGCACCTTTTTTCACTTTCGGCGCTGTCTGGAGCAAAAAAGACAAACGTCCAGCTTTTGCTGCCACAGCAAAGGTGCCAGCGGGGAAAAGTGATGCTGGTCCTCACTGCCTCCTGGAACCCCTTCAAATGCCCCGGACAATTTGGCCCTCTCTGCTTTCCTGAGGAGTCTATCCTCAAAAGCACCTTTTTTCACTTTCGGCGCTCTCTGGAGCAAAAAAGACAAACGTCCAGCTTTTGCTGCCACAGCAAAGGTGCCAGCGGGGAAAAGTGATGCTGGTCCTCACTGCCTCCTGGAACCCCTTCAAATGCCCCGGACAATTTGGCCCTCTCTGCTTTCCTGAGGACTCTATCCTGAAATGCACCTTTTTTCACTTTCGGCGCTCTCTGGAGCAAAAAAGACAAACGTCCAGCTTTTGCTGCCACAGCAAAGGTGCCACCGGGGAAAAGTGATGCTGCTTCTCACTGCCTCCTGGAACCCCTTCAAATGCACCAGACAATTTGGCCCTCTCTGCTTTCCTGAGGACTCTATCCGCAAAAGCACCTTTTTTCACTTTTGGCGCTCTCTGGAGCAAAAACGACAAACGTCCAGCTTTTGCTGCCACAGCAAAGGTGCCAGCGGGGAAAAGTGATGCTGGTCCTCACTGCCTCCTGGAACCCCTTCAAATGCCCCAGACAATTTGGCCCTCTCAGCTTTCCTGAGGAGTCTATCCTCAAAAGCACCTTTTTTCACTTTCGGCGCTCTCTGGAGCAAAAAAGACAAACGTCCAGCTTTTGCTGCCACAGCAAATGTGCCACCGGGGAAAAGTGATGCTGGTTCTCACTGCCTCCTGGAACCCCTTCAAATGCACCAGACAATTTGGCCCTCTCTGCTTTCCTGAGGACTCTATCCTCAAATGCACCTTTTTTCACTTTCGGAGCTGTCTGGAGCAAAAAAGACAAACGTCCAGCTTTTGCTGCCACAGCAAAGGTGCCACCGGGGAAAAGTGATGCTGGTGCTCACTGCCTCCTGGAACCCCTTCAAATGCCCCAGACAATTTGGCCCTCTCTGCTTTCCTGAGGAGTCTATCCTCAAAAGCACCTTTTTTCACTTTCGGCGCTCTCTGGAGCAAAAAAGACAAACGTCCAGCTTTTGCTGCCACAGCAAAGGTGCCAGCGGGGAAAAGTGATGCTGCTTCTCACTGCCTCCTGGAACCCCTTCAAATGCACCAGACAATTTGGCCCTCTCTGCTTTCCTGAGGACTCTATCCGCAAAAGCACCTTTTTTCACTTTTGGCGCTCTCTGGAGCAAAAAAGACAAACGTCCAGCTTTTGCTGCCACAGCAAAGGTGCCACCGGGGAAAAGTGATGCTGGTCCTCACTGCCTCCTGGAACCCCTTCAAATGCCCCAGACAATTTTGCCCTCTCTGCTTTCCTGAGGAGTCTATCCTCAAAAGCACCTTTTTTCACTTTCGGCGCTCTCTGGAGCAAAAAAGACAAACGTCCAGCTTTTGCTGCCACAGCAAATGTGCCACCGGGGAAAAGTGATGCTGGTTCTCACTGCCCCTGGAACCCCTTCAAATGCACCAGACAATTTGGCCCTCTCTGCTTTCCTGAGGACTCTATCCGCAAAAGCACCTTTTTTCACTTTTGGCGCTCTCTGGAGCAAAAAAGACAAACGTCCAGCTTTTGCTGCCACAGCAAAGGTGCCAGCGGGGAAAAGTGATGCTGGTCCTCACTGCCTCCTGGAACCCCTTCAAATGCCCCAGACAATTTGGCCCTCTCTGCTTTCCTGAGGACTCTATCCTCAAAAGCACCTTTTTTCACTTTCGGCGCTGTCTGGAGCAAAAAAGACAAACGTCCAGCTTTTGCTGCCACAGCAAAGGTGCCACCGGGGAAAAGTGATGCTGGTTCTCACTGCCTCCTGGAACCCCTTCAAATGCACCAGACAATTTGGCCCTCTCTGCTTTCCTGAGGACTCTATCCGCAAAAGCACCTTTTTTCACTTTTGGCGCTCTCTGGAGCAAAAAAGACAAACGTCCAGCTTTTGCTGCCACAGCAAAGGTGCCACCGGGGAAAAGTGATGCTGGTCCTCACTGCCTCCTGGAACCCCTTCAAATGCCCCAGACAATTTGGCCCTCTCTGCTTTCCTGAGGACTCTATCCGCAAAAGCACCTTTTTTCACTTTCGGCGCTGTCTGGAGCAAAAAAGACAAACGTCCAGCTTTTGCTGCCACAGCAAAGGTGCCAGCGGGGAAAAGTGATGCTGGTTCTCACTGCCTCCTGGAACCCCTTCAAATGCACCAGACAATTTGGCCCTCTCTGCTTTCCTGAGGACTCTATCCTCAAATGCACCTTTTTTCACTTTCGGCGCTCTCTGGAGCAAAAAAGACAAACGTCCAGCTTTTGCTGCCACAGCAAAGGTGCCAGCGGGGAAAAGTGATGCTGGTCCTCACTGCCTCCTGGAACCCCTTCAAATGCCCCAGACAATTTGGCCCTCTCTGCTTTCCTGAAGACTCTATCCTCAAAAGCACCTTTCTTCACTTTCGGCGCTCTCTGGAGCAAAAAAGACAAACGTCCAGCTTTTGCTGCCACAGCAAAGGTGCCAGCGGGGAAAAGTGATGCTGGTTCTCACTGCCTCCTGGAACCCCTTCAAATGCACCAGACAATTTGGCCCTCTCTGCTTTCCTGAGGACTCTATCCTCAAAAGCACCTTTCTTCACTTTCGGCGCTGTCTGGAGCAAAAAAGACAAACGTCCAGCTTTTGCTGCCACAGCAAAGGTGCCAGCGGGGAAAAGTGATGCTGGTTCTCACTGCCTCCTGGAACCCCTTCAAATGCCCCAGACAATTTGGCCCTCTCTGCTTTCCTGAGGACTCTATCCTCAAAAGCACCTTTTTTCACTTTCGGCGCTCTCTGGAGCAAAAAAGACAAACGTCCAGCTTTTGCTGCCACAGCAAATGTGCCACCGGGGAAAAGTGATGCTGGTTCTCACTGCCCCTGGAACCCCTTCAAATGCACCAGACAATTTGGCCCTCTCTGCTTTCCTGAGGACTCTATCCGCAAAAGCACCTTTTTTCACTTTTGGCGCTCTCTGGAGCAAAAAAGACAAACGTCCAGCTTTTGCTGCCACAGCAAAGGTGCCAGCGGGGAAAAGTGATGCTGGTCCTCACTGCCTCCTGGAACCCCTTCAAATGCCCCAGACAATTTGGCCCTCTCTGCTTTCCTGAGGACTCTATCCTCAAAAGCACCTTTTTTCACTTTCGGCGCTGTCTGGAGCAAAAAAGACAAACGTCCAGCTTTTGCTGCCACAGCAAAGGTGCCACCGGGGAAAAGTGATGCTGGTTCTCACTGCCTCCTGGAACCCCTTCAAATGCACCAGACAATTTGGCCCTCTCTGCTTTCCTGAGGACTCTATCCGCAAAAGCACCTTTTTTCACTTTTGGCGCTCTCTGGAGCAAAAAAGACAAACGTCCAGCTTTTGCTGCCACAGCAAAGGTGCCACCGGGGAAAAGTGATGCTGGTCCTCACTGCCTCCTGGAACCCCTTCAAATGCCCCAGACAATTTGGCCCTCTCTGCTTTCCTGAGGACTCTATCCGCAAAAGCACCTTTTTTCACTTTCGGCGCTGTCTGGAGCAAAAAAGACAAACGTCCAGCTTTTGCTGCCACAGCAAAGGTGCCAGCGGGGAAAAGTGATGCTGGTTCTCACTGCCTCCTGGAACCCCTTCAAATGCACCAGACAATTTGGCCCTCTCTGCTTTCCTGAGGACTCTATCCTCAAATGCACCTTTTTTCACTTTCGGCGCTCTCTGGAGCAAAAAAGACAAACGTCCAGCTTTTGCTGCCACAGCAAAGGTGCCAGCGGGGAAAAGTGATGCTGGTCCTCACTGCCTCCTGGAACCCCTTCAAATGCCCCAGACAATTTGGCCCTCTCTGCTTTCCTGAAGACTCTATCCTCAAAAGCACCTTTCTTCACTTTCGGCGCTCTCTGGAGCAAAAAAGACAAACGTCCAGCTTTTGCTGCCACAGCAAAGGTGCCAGCGGGGAAAAGTGATGCTGGTTCTCACTGCCTCCTGGAACCCCTTCAAATGCACCAGACAATTTGGCCCTCTCTGCTTTCCTGAGGACTCTATCCTCAAAAGCACCTTTCTTCACTTTCGGCGCTGTCTGGAGCAAAAAAGACAAACGTCCAGCTTTTGCTGCCACAGCAAAGGTGCCAGCGGGGAAAAGTGATGCTGGTTCTCACTGCCTCCTGGAACCCCTTCAAATGCCCCAGACAATTTGGCCCTCTCTGCTTTCCTGAGGACTCTATCCTCAAAAGCACCTTTTTTCACTTTCGGCGCTCTCTGGAGCAAAAAAGACAAACGTCCAGCTTTTGCTGCCACAGCAAAGGTGCCAGCGGGGAAAAGTGATGCTGGTTCTCACTGCCTCCTGGAACCCCTTCAAATGCCCCAGACAATTTGGCCCTCTCTGCTTTCCTGAGGACTCTATCCTCAAAAGCACCTTTTTTCACTTTCGGCGCTCTCTGGAGCAAAAAAGACAAACGTCCAGCTTTTGCTGCCACAGCAAAGGTGCCAGCGGGGAAAAGTGATGCTGGTCCTCACTGCCTCCTGGAACCCCTTCAAATGCACCAGACAATTTGGCCCTCTCTGCTTTCCTGAGGACTCTATCCTCAAATGCAACTTTTTTCACTTTCGGCGCTGTCTGGAGCAAAAAAGACAAACGTCCAGCTTTTGCTGCCACAGCAAAGGTGCCAGCGGGGAAAAGTGATGCTGGTTCTCACTGCCTCCTGGAACCCCTTCAAATGCACCAGACAATTTGGCCCTCTCTGCTTTCCTGAGGACTCTATCCTCAAAAGCACCTTTCTTCACTTTCGGCGCTGTCTGGAGCAAAAAAGACAAACGTCCAGCTTTTGCTGCCACAGCAAAGGTGCCACCGGGGAAAAGTGATGCTGCTTCTCACTGCCTCCTGGAACCCCTTCAAATGCACCAGACAATTTGGCCCTCTCTGCTTTCCTGAGGACTCTATCCTCAAAAGCACCTTTCTTCACTTTCGGCGCTCTCTGGAGCAAAAAAGACAAACGTCCAGCTTTTGCTGCCACAGCAAAGGTGCCAGCGGGGAAAAGTGATGCTGGTTCTCACTGCCTCCTGGAACCCCTTCAAATGCACCAGACAATTTGGCCCTCTCTGCTTTCCTGAGGAGTCTATCCTCAAAAGCACCTTTTTTCACTTTCGGCGCTCTCTGGAGCAAAAAAGACAAACGTCCAGCTTTTGCTGCCACAGCAAAGGTGCCAGCGGGGAAAAGTGATGCTGGTTCTCACTGCCTCCTGGAACCCCTTCAAATGCACCAGACAATTTGGCCCTCTCTGCTTTCCTGAGGACTCTATCCTCAAAAGCACCTTTCTTCACTTTCGGCGCTGTCTGGAGCAAAAAAGACAAACGTCCAGCTTTTGCTGCCACAGCAAAGGTGCCAGCGGGGAAAAGTGATGCTGCTTCTCACTGCCTCCTGGAACCCCTTCAAATGCCCCAGACAATTTGGCCCTCTCTGCTTTCCTGAGGACTCTATCCTCAAAAGCACCTTTCTTCACTTTCGGCGCTCTCTGGAGCAAAAAAGACAAACGTCCAGCTTTTGCTGCCACAGCAAAGGTGCCAGCGGGGAAAAGTGATGCTGCTTCTCACTGCCTCCTGGAACCCCTTCAAATGCACCAGACAATTTGGCCCTCTCTGCTTTCCTGAGGACTCTATCCTCAAATGCACCTTTTTTCACTTTCGGCGCTCTCTGGAGCAAAAAAGACAAACGTCCAGCTTTTGCTGCCACAGCAAAGGTGCCAGCGGGGAAAAGTGATGCTGGTTTTCACTGCCTCCTGGAACCCCTTCAAATGCACCAGACAATTTGGCCCTCTCTGCTTTCCTGAGGACTCTATCCTCAAATGCACCTTTTTTCACTTTCGGCGCTGTCTGGAGCAAAAAAGACAAACGTCCAGCTTTTGCTGCCACAGCAAAGGTGCCAGCGGGGAAAAGTGATGCTGGTCCTCACTGCCTCCTGGAACCCCTTCAAATGCCCCGGACAATTTGGCCCTCTCTGCTTTCCTGAGGAGTCTATCCTCAAAAGCACCTTTTTTCACTTTCGGCGCTCTCTGGAGCAAAAAAGACAAACGTCCAGCTTTTGCTGCCACAGCAAAGGTGCCAGCGGGGAAAAGTGATGCTGGTCCTCACTGCCTCCTGGAACCCCTTCAAATGCCCCGGACAATTTGGCCCTCTCTGCTTTCCTGAGGACTCTATCCTGAAATGCACCTTTTTTCACTTTCGGCGCTCTCTGGAGCAAAAAAGACAAACGTCCAGCTTTTGCTGCCACAGCAAAGGTGCCACCGGGGAAAAGTGATGCTGCTTCTCACTGCCTCCTGGAACCCCTTCAAATGCACCAGACAATTTGGCCCTCTCTGCTTTCCTGAGGACTCTATCCGCAAAAGCACCTTTTTTCACTTTTGGCGCTCTCTGGAGCAAAAACGACAAACGTCCAGCTTTTGCTGCCACAGCAAAGGTGCCAGCGGGGAAAAGTGATGCTGGTCCTCACTGCCTCCTGGAACCCCTTCAAATGCCCCAGACAATTTGGCCCTCTCTGCTTTCCTGAGGAGTCTATCCTCAAAAGCACCTTTTTTCACTTTCGGCGCTCTCTGGAGCAAAAAAGACAAACGTCCAGCTTTTGCTGCCACAGCAAAGGTGCCAGCGGGGAAAAGTGATGCTGGTCCTCACTGCCTCCTGGAACCCCTTCAAATGCACCAGACAATTTGGCCCTCTCTGCTTTCCTGAGGAGTCTATCCTCAAAAGCACCTTTTTTCACTTTCGGCGCTCTCTGGAGCAAAAAAGACAAACGTCCAGCTTTTGCTGCCACAGCAAAGGTGCCAGCGGGGAAAAGTGATGCTGGTTCTCACTGCCTCCTGGAACCCCTTCAAATGCACCAGACAATTTGGCCCTCCCTGCTTTCCTGAGGACTCTATCCTCAAATGCACCTTTTTTCACTTTCGGAGCTGTCTGGAGCAAAAAAGACAAACGTCCAGCTTTTGCTGCCACAGCAAAGGTGCCACCGGGGAAAAGTGATGCTGCTTCTCACTGCCTCCTGGAACCCCTTCAAATGCACCAGACAATTTGGCCCTCTCTGCTTTCCTGAGGACTCTATCCTCAAAAGCACCTTTCTTCACTTTCGGCGCTGTCTGGAGCAAAAAAGACAAACGTCCAGCTTTTGCTGCCACAGCAAAGGTGCCAGCGGGGAAAAGTGATGCAGGTTCTCACTGCCTCCTGGAACCCCTTCAAATGCACCAGACAATTTGGCCCTCTCTGCTTTCCTGAGGACTCTATCCTCAAATGCACCTTTTTTCACTTTCGGCGCTGTCTGGAGCAAAAAAGACAAACGTCCAGCTTTTGCTGCCACAGCAAAGGTGCCAGCGGGGAAAAGTGATGCTGGTCCTCACTGCCTCCTGGAACCCCTTCAAATGCACCAGACAATTTGGCCCTCTCTGCTTTCCTGAGGACTCTATCCGCAAAAGCACCTTTTTTCACTTTTGGCGCTCTCTGGAGCAAAAAAGACAAACGTCCAGCTTTTGCTGCCACAGCAAAGGTGCCACCAGGGAAAAGTGATGCTGGTGCTCACTGCCTCCTGGAACCCCTTCAAATGCCCCAGACAATTTGGCCCTCTCTGCTTTCCTGAGGAGTCTATCCTCAAAAGCACCTTTTTTCACTTTCGGCGCTGTCTGGAGCAAAAAAGACAAACGTCCAGCTTTTGCTGCCACAGCAAAGGTGCCAGCGGGGAAAAGTGATGCTGGTTCTCACTGCCTCCTGGAACCCCTTCAAATGCACCAGACAATTTGGCCCTCTCTGCTTTCCTGAGGACTCTATCCTCAAAAGCACCTTTTTTCACTTTTGGCGCTCTCTGGAGCAAAAAAGACAAACGTCCAGCTTTTGCTGCCACAGCAAAGGTGCCAGCGGGGAAAAGTGATGCTGGTCCTCACTGCCTCCTGGAACCCCTTCAAATGCCCCAGACAATTTTGCCCTCTCTGCTTTCCTGAGGAGTCTATCCTCAAAAGCACCTTTTTTCACTTTCGGCGCTCTCTGGAGCAAAAAAGACAAACGTCCAGCTTTTGCTGCCACAGCAAAGGTGCCAGCGGGGAAAAGTGATGCTGGTTCTCACTGCCCCTGGAACCCCTTCAAATGCACCAGACAATTTGGCCCCTCTCTGCTTTCCTGAGGACTCTATCCGCAAAAGCACCTTTTTTCACTTTTGGCGCTCTCTGGAGCAAAAAAGACAAACGTCCAGCTTTTGCTGCCACAGCAAAGGTGCCAGCGGGGAAAAGTGATGCTGGTCCTCACTGCCTCCTGGAACCCCTTCAAATGCCCCAGACAATTTGGCCCTCTCTGCTTTCCTGAGGACTCTATCCTCAAATGCACCTTTTTTCACTTTCGGCGCTCTCTGGAGCAAAAAAGACAAACGTCCAGCTTTTGCTGCCACAGCAAAGGTGCCAGCGGGGAAAAGTGATGCTGGTTCTCACTGCCTCCTGGAACCCCTTCAAATGCACCAGACAATTTGGCCCTCTCTGCTTTCCTGAGGACTCTATCCGCAAAAGCACCTTTTTTTCACTTTTGGCGCTCTCTGGAGCAAAAAAGACAAACGTCCAGCTTTTGCTGCCACAGCAAAGGTGCCAGCGGGGAAAAGTGATGCTGGTCCTCACTGCCTCCTGGAACCCCTTCAAATGCCCCAGACAATTTGGCCCTCTCTGCTTTCCTGAGGACTCTATCCGCAAAAGCACCTTTTTTCACTTTTGGCGCTGTCTGGAGCAAAAAAGACAAACGTCCAGCTTTTGCTGCCACAGCAAAGGTGCCAGCGGGGAAAAGTGATGCTGCTTCTCACTGCCTCCTGGAACCCCTTCAAATGCACCAGACAATTTGGCCCTCTCTGCTTTCCTGAGGACTCTATCCTCAAAAGCACCTTTCTTCACTTTCGGCGCTGTCTGGAGCAAAAAAGACAAACGTCCAGCTTTTGCTGCCACAGCAAAGGTGCCAGCGGGGAAAAGTGATGCTGGTTCTCACTGCCTCCTGGAACCCCTTCAAATGCCCCAGACAATTTGGCCCTCTCTGCTTTCCTGAGGACTCTATCCTCAAAAGCACCTTTTTTCACTTTCGGCGCTCTCTGGAGCAAAAAAGACAAACGTCCAGCTTTTGCTGCCACAGCAAAGGTGCCAGCGGGGAAAAGTGATGCTGGTTCTCACTGCCTCCTGGAACCCCTTCAAATGCCCCAGACAATTTGGCCCTCTCTGCTTTCCTGAGGACTCTATCCTCAAAAGCACCTTTCTTCACTTTCGGCGCTGTCTGGAGCAAAAAAGACAAACGTCCAGCTTTTGCTGCCACAGCAAAGGTGCCAGCGGGGAAAAGTGATGCTGGTCCTCACTGCCTCCTGGAACCCCTTCAAATGCACCAGACAATTTGGCCCTCTCTGCTTTCCTGAGGACTCTATTTTCAAAAGCACCTTTCTTCACTTTCGGCGCTGTCTGGAGCAAAAAAGACAAACGTCCAGCTTTTGCTGCCACAGCAAAGGTGCCAGCGGGGAAAAGTGATGCTGGTTCTCACTGCCTCCTGGAACCCCTTCAAATGCACCAGACAATTTGGCCCTCTCTGCTTTCCTGAGGACTCTATCCTCAAAAGCACCTTTTTTCACTTTCGGCGCTCTCTGGAGCAAAAAAGACAAACGTCCAGCTTTTGCTGCCACAGCAAAGGTGCCACCGGGGAAAAGTGATGCTGGTTCTCACTGCCTCCTGGAACCCCTTCAAATGCCCCAGACAATTTGGCCCTCTCTGCTTTCCTGAGGACTCTATCCTCAAAAGCACCTTTTTTCACTTTCGGCGCTCTCTGGAGCAAAAAAGACAAACGTCCAGCTTTTGCTGCCACAGCAAAGGTGCCAGCGGGGAAAAGTGATGCTGGTTCTCACTGCCTCCTGGAACCCCTTCAAATGCACCAGACAATTTGGCTTTCTCTGCTTTCCTGAGGACTCTATCCGCAAAAGCACCTTTTTTCACTTTTGGCGCTCTCTGGAGCAAAAAAGACAAACGTCCAGCTTTTGCTGCCACAGCAAAGGTGCCAGCGGGGAAAAGTGATGCTGGTCCTCACTGCCTCCTGGAACCCCTTCAAATGCACCAGACAATTTGGCCCTCTCTGCTTTCCTGAGGACTCTATCCTCAAAAGCACCTTTTTTCACTTTTGGCGCTCTCTGGAGCAAAAAAGACAAACGTCCAGCTTTTGCTGCCACAGCAAAGGTGCCAGCGGGGAAAAGTGATGCTGGTCCTCACTGCCTCCTGGAACCCCTTCAAATGCACCAGACAATTTGGCCCTCTCTGCTTTCCTGAGGACTCTATCCTCAAATGCACCTTTTTTCACTTTTGGCGCTATCTGGAGCAAAAAACAAACGTCCAGCTTTTGCTGCCACAGCAAAGGTGCCAGCGGGGAAAAGTGATGCTGGTCCTCACTGCCTCCTGGAACCCCTTCAAATGCCCCAGACAATTTGGCCCTCTCTGCTTTCCTGAGGACTCTATCCTCAAATGCACCTTTTTTCACTTTCGGTGCTGTCTGGAGCAAAAAAGACAAACGTCCAGCATTTTCTGCAACAGCAAAGGTGCCAGCGGGGAAAAGTGATGCTGGTCCTCACTGCCTCCTGGAACCCCTTCAAATGCCCCGGACAATTTGGCCCTCTCTGCTTTCCTGAGGACTCTATCCTCAAAAGCACCTTTTTTCACTTTCGGCGCTCTCTGGAGCAAAAAAGACAAACGTCCAGCTTTTGCTGCCACAGCAAAGGTGCCAGCGGGGAAAAGTGATGCTGGTTCTCACTGCCTCCTGGAACCCCTTCAAATGCACCAGACAATTTGGCCCTCTCTGCTTTCCTGAGGACTCTGTCCGCAAAAGCACCTTTTTTCACTTTTGGCGCTCTCTGGAGCAAAAAAGACAAACGTCCAGCTTTTGCTGCCACAGCAAAGGTGCCACCGGGGAAAAGTGATGCTAGTCCTCACTGCCTCCTGGAACCCCTTCAAATGCCCCAGACAATTTGGCCCTCTCTGCTTTCCTGAGGAGTCTATCCTCAAAAGAACCTTTTTTCACTTTTGGCGCTCTCTGGAGCAAAAAAGACAAACGTCCAGCTTTTGCTGCCACAGCAAAGGTGCCAGCGGGGAAAAGTGATGCTGGTCCTCACTGCCTCCTGGAACCCCTTCAAATGCACCAGACAATTTGGCCCTCTCTGCTTTCCTGAGGACTCTATCCTCAAATGCACCTTTTTTCACTTTCGGCGCTGTCTGGAGCAAAAAAGACAAACGTCCAGCTTTTGATGCCACAGCAAAGGTGCCAGCGGGGAAAAGTGATGCTGGTCCTCACTGCCTCCTGGAACCCCTTCAAATGCACCAGACAATTTGGCCCTCTCTGCTTTCCTGAGGAGTCTATCCTCAAAAGCACCTTTTTTCACTTTCGGCGCTCTCTGGAGCAAAAAAGACAAACGTCCAGCTTTTGCTGCCACAGCAAAGGTGCCAGCGGGGAAAAGTGATGCTGCTTCTCACTGCCTCCTGGAACCCCTTCAAATGCACCAGACAATTTGGCCCTCTCTGCTTTCCTGAGGACTCTATCCGCAAAAGCACCTTTTTTCACTTTTGGCGCTCTCTGGAGCAAAAAAGACAAACGTCCAGCTTTTGCTGCCACAGCAAAGGTGCCAGCGGGGAAAAGTGATGCTGGTCCTCACTGCCTCCTGGAACCCCTTCAAATGCCCCAGACAATTTGGCCCTCTCTGCTTTCCTGAGGACTCTATCCGCAAAAGCACCTTTTTTCACTTTCGGCGCTCTCTGGATCAAAAAAGACAAACGTCCAGCTTTTGCTGCCACAGCAAAGGTGCCAGCGGGGAAAAGTGATGCTGGTTCTCACTGCCTCCTGGAACCCCTTCAAATGCACCAGACAATTTGGCCCTCTCTGCTTTCCTGAGGACTCTATCCTCAAAAGCACCTTTCTTCACTTTCGGCGCTGTCTGGAGCAAAAAAGACAAACGTCCAGCTTTTGCTGCCACAGCAAAGGTGCCAGCGGGGAAAAGTGATGCTGGTCTTCACTGCCTCCTGGAACCCCTTCAAATGCCCCGGACAATTTGGCCCTCTCTGCTTTCCTGAGGACTCTATCCTCAAAAGCACCTTTTTTCACTTTCGGCGCTCTCTGGAGCAAAAAAGACAAACGTCCAGCTTTTGCTGCCACAGCAAAGGTGCCACCGGGGAAGAGTGATGCTGGTTCTCACTGCCTCCTGGAACCCCTTCAAATGCACCAGACAATTTGGCCCTCTCTGCTTTCCTGAGGACTCTATCCGCAAAAGCACCTTTTTTCACTTTCGGCGCTCTCTGGAGCAAAAAAGACAAACGTCCAGCTTTTGCTGCCACAGCAAAGGTGCCAGCGAGAAAAGTGATGCTGGTCCTCACTGCCTCCTGGAACCCCTTCAAATGCCCCAGACAATTTGGCCCTCTCTGCTTTCCTGAGGACTCTATCCTCAAAAGCACCTTTTTTCACTTTCGGCGCTGTCTGGAGCAAAAAAGACAAACGTCCAGCTTTTGCTGCCACAGCAAAGGTGCCAGCGGGGAAAAGTGATGCTGGTCCTCACTGCCTCCTGGAACCCCTTCAAATGCACCAGACAATTTGGCCCTCTCTGCGTTCCTGAGGACTCTATCCGCAAAAGCACCTTTTTTCACTTTCGGCGCTCTCTGGAACAAAAACGACAAACGTCCAGCTTTTGCTGCCACAGCAAAGGTGCCAGCGGGGAAAAGTGATGCTGGTCCTCACTGCCTCCTGGAACCCCTTCAAATGCCCCAGACAATTTGGCCCTCTCTGCTTTCCTGAGGAGTCTATCCTCAAAAGCACCTTTTTTCACTTTCGGTGCTGTCTGGAGCAAAAAAGACAAACGTCCAGCTTTTGCTGCCACAGCAAAGGTGCCAGCGGGGAAAAGTGA
Source organism: Vanellus vanellus (assembly GCF_965231255.1). Taxonomy (NCBI): domain Eukaryota; kingdom Metazoa; phylum Chordata; class Aves; order Charadriiformes; family Charadriidae; genus Vanellus; species Vanellus vanellus. Next base: position 26,943 of record NW_028127788.1, read on the forward strand.
TGCTGGTTCTCACTGCCTCCTGGAACCCCTTCAAATGCACCAGACAATTTGGCCCTCTCTGCTTTCCTGAGGACTCTATCCTCAAAAGCACCTTTCTTCACTTTCGGCGCTGTCTGGAGCAAAAAAGACAAACGTCCAGCTTTTGCTGCCACAGCAAAGGTGCCAGCGGGGAAAAGTGATGCTGCTTCTCACTGCCTCCTGGAACCCCTTCAAATGCACCAGACAATTTGGCCCTCTCTGCTTTCCTGAGGACTCTATCCTCAAATGCACCTTTTTTCACTTTCGGCGCTGTCTGGAGCAAAAAAGACAAACGTCCAGCTTTTGCTGCCACAGCAAAGGTGCCAGCGGGGAAAGTGATGCTGGTTCTCACTGCCTCCTGGAACCCCTTCAAATGCCCCGGACAATTTGGCCCTCTCTGCTTTCCTGAGGACTCTATCCTCAAATGCACCTTTTTTTACTTTCGGCGCTCTCTGGAGCAAAAAAGACAAACGTCCAGCTTTTGCTGCCACAGCAAAGGTGCCAGCGGGGAAAAGTGATGCTGGTTCTCACTGCCTCCTGGAACCCCTTCAAATGCACCAGACAATTTGGCCCTCTCTGCTTTCCTGAGGACTCTATCCGCAAAAGCACCTTTTTTCACTTTCGGCGCTGTCTGGAGCAAAAAAGACAAACGTCCAGCTTTTGCTGCCACAGCAAAGGTGCCAGCGGGGAAAAGTGATGCTGGTCCTCACTGCCTCCTGGAACCCCTTCAAATGCCCCAGACAATTTGGCCCTCTCTGCTTTCCTGAGGACTCTATCCTCAAAAGCACCTTTTTTCACTTTCGGCGCTGTCTGGAGCAAAAAAGACAAACGTCCAGCTTTTGCTGCCACAGCAAATGTGCCACCGGGGAAAAGTGATGCTGGTTCTCACTGCCCCTGGAACCCCTTCAAATGCACCAGACAATTTGGCCCTCTCTGCTTTCCTGAGGACTCTATCCGCAAAAGCACCTTTTTTCACTTTTGGCGCTCTCTGGAGCAAAAAAGACAAACGTCCAGCTTTTGCTGCCACAGCAAAGGTGCCAGCGGGGAAAAGTGATGCTGGTCCTCACTGCCTCCTGGAACCCCTTCAAATGCCCCAGACAATTTCGCCCTCTCTGCTTTCCTGAGGACTCTATCCTCAAAAGCACCTTTTTTCACTTTCGGCGCTCTCTGTAGCAAAAAAGACAAACGTCCAGCTTTTGCTGCCACAGCAAAGGTGCCAGCGGGGAATAGTGATGCTGGTTCTCACTGCCTCCTGGAACCCCTTCAAATGCACCAGACAATTTGGCCCTCTCTGCTTTCCTGACGACTCTATCCGCAAAAGCACCTTTTTTCACTTTTGGCGCTCTCTGGAGCAAAAAAGACAAACGTCCAGCTTTTGCTGCCACAGCAAAGGTGCCAGCGGGGAAAAGTGATGCTGCTTCTCACTGCCTCCTGGAACCCCTTCAAATGCCCCAGACAATTTGGCCCTCTCTGCTTTCCTGAGGACTCTATCCTCAAATGCACCTTTTTTCACTTTCGGCGCTGTCTGGAGCAAAAAAGACAAACGTCCAGCTTTTGCTGCCACAGCAAAGGTGCCAGCGGGGAAAAGTGATGCTGGTCCTCACTGCCTCCTGGAACCCCTTCAAATGCCCCAGACAATTTGGCCCTCTCTGCTTTCCTGAGGACTGTATCCGCAAAAGCACCTTTTTTCACTTTTGGCGCTGTCTGGAGCAAAAAAGACAAACGTCCAGCTTTTGCTGCCACAGCAAAGGTGCCAGCGGGGAAAAGTGATGCTGGTTCTCACTGCCTCCTGGAACCCCTTCAAATGCACCAGACAATTTGGCCCTCTCTGCTTTCCTGAGGACTCTATCCTCAAATGCACCTTTTTTCACTTTCGGCGCTCTCTGGAGCAAAAAAGACAAACGTCCAGCTTTTGCTGCCACAGCAAAGGTGCCAGCGGGGAAAAGTGATGCTGGTCCTCACTGCCTCCTGGAACCCCTTCAAATGCACCAGACAATTTGGCCCTCTCTGCTTTCCTGAGGACTCTATCCTCAAAAGCACCTTTTTTCACTTTCGGCGCTCTCTGGAGCAAAAAAGACAAACGTCCAGCTTTTGCTGCCACAGCAAAGGTGCCAGCGGGGGAAAAGTGATGCTGGTTCTCACTGCCTCCTGGAACCCCTTCAAATGCACGAGACAATTTGGCCCTCTCTGCTTTCCTGAGGACTCTATCCTCAAAAGCACCTTTCTTCACTTTCGGCGCTGTCTGGAGCAAAAAAGACAAACGTCCAGCTTTTGCTGCCACAGCAAAGGTGCCAGCGGGGAAAAGTGATGCTGGTTCTCACTGCCTCCTGGAACCCCTTCAAATGCACCAGACAATTTGGCCCTCTCTGCTTTCCTGAGGAGTCTATCCTCAAAAGCACCTTTTTTCACTTTCGGCGCTGTCTGGAGCAAAAAAGACAAACGTCCAGCTTTTGCTGCCACAGCAAAGGTGCCAGCGGGGAAAAGTGATGCTGGTTCTCACTGCCTCCTGGAACCCCTTCAAATGCCCCAGACAATTTGGCCCTCTCTGCTTTCCTGAGGACTCTATCCTCAAAAGCACCTTTTTTCACTTTCGGCGCTGTCTGGAGCAAAAAAGACAAACGTCCAGCTTTTGCTGCCACAGCAAAGGTGCCACCGGGGAAAAGTGATGCTGGTTCCCACTGCCTCCTGGAACCCCTTCAAATGCACCAGACAATTTGGCCCCTCTGCTTTCCTGAGGACTCTATCCGCAAAAGCACCTTTTTTCACTTTTGGCGCTCTCTGGAGCAAAAAAGACAAACGTCCAGCTTTTGCTGCCACAGCAAAGGTGCCAGCGGGGAAAAGTGATGCTGGTCCTCACTGCCTCCTGGAACCCCTTCAAATGCCCCAGACAATTTGGCCCTCTCTGCTTTCCTGAGGAGTCTATCCTCAAAAGCACCTTTTTTCACTTTCGGCGCTCTCTGGAGCAAAAAAGACAAACGTCCAGCTTTTGCTGCCACAGCAAAGGTGCCACCGGGGAAAAGTGATGCTGGTTCTCACTGCCTCCTGGAACCCCTTCAAATGCACCAGACAATTTGGCCCTCTCTGCTTTCCTGAGGACTCTATCCTCAAATGCACCTTTTTTTACTTTCGGCGCTCTCTGGAGCAAAAAAGACAAACGTCCAGCTTTTGCTGCCACAGCAAAGGTGCCAGCGGGGAAAAGTGATGCTGCTTCTCACTGCCTCCTGGAACCCCTTCAAATGCACCAGACAATTTGGCCCTCTCTGCTTTCCTGAGGACTCTATCCTCAAATGCACCTTTTTTCACTTTCGGCGCTGTCTGGAGCAAAAAAGACAAACGTCCAGCTTTTGCTGCCACAGCAAAGGTGCCAGCGGGGAAAAGTGATGCTGGTCCTCACTGCCTCCTGGAACCCCTTCAAATGCACCAGACAATTTGGCCCTCTCTGCTTTCCTGAGGACTCTATCCGCAAAAGCACCTTTTTTCACTTTTGGCGCTCTCTGGAGCAAAAAAGACAAACGTCCAGCTTTTGCTGCCACAGCAAAGGTGCCACCGGGGAAAAGTGATGCTGGTCCTCACTGCCTCCTGGAACCCCTTCAAATGCCCCAGACAATTTGGCCCTCTCTGCTTTCCTGAGGAGTCTATCCTCAAAAGCACCTTTTTTCACTTTCGGCGCTCTCTGGAGCAAAAAAGACAAACGTCCAGCTTTTGCTGCCACAGCAAAGGTGCCAGCGGGGAAAAGTGATGCTGCTTCTCACTGCCTCCTGGAACCCCTTCAAATGCACCAGACAATTTGGCCCTCTCTGCTTTCCTGAGGACTCTATCCGCAAAAGCACCTTTTTTCACTTTTGGCGCTCTCTGTAGCAAAAAAGACAAACGTCCAGCTTTTGCTGCCACAGCAAAGGTGCCAGCGGGGAAAAGTGATGCTGGTCCTCACTGCCTCCTGGAACCCCTTCAAATGCCCCAGACAATTTGGCCCTCTCTGCTTTCCTGAGGAGTCTATCCTCAAAAGCACCTTTTTTCACTTTCGGCGCTCTCTGGAGCAAAAAAGACAAACGTCCAGCTTTTGCTGCCACAGCAAATGTGCCACCGGGGAAAAGTGATGCTGGTTCTCACTGCCCCTGGAACCCCTTCAAATGCACCAGACAATTTGGCCCTCTCTGCTTTCCTGAGGACTCTATCCGCAAAAGCACCTTTTTTCACTTTTGGCGCTCTCTGGAGCAAAAAAGACAAACGTCCAGCTTTTGCTGCCACAGCAAAGGTGCCAGCGGGGAAAAGTGATGCTGGTCCTCACTGCCTCCTGGAACCCCTTCAAATGCCCCAGACAATTTGGCCCTCTCTGCTTTCCTGAGGACTCTATCCTCAAAAGCTCCTTTTTTCACTTTCGGCGCTGTCTGGAGCAAAAAAGACAAACGTCCAGCTTTTGCTGCCACAGCAAAGGTGCCACCGGGGAAAAGTGATGCTGCTTCTCACTGCCTCCTGGAACCCCTTCAAATGCACCAGACAATTTGGCCCTCTCTGCTTTCCTGAGGACTCTATCCGCAAAAGCACCTTTTTTCACTTTTGGCGCTCTCTGGAGCAAAAAAGACAAACGTCCAGCTTTTGCTGCCACAGCAAAGGTGCCACCGGGGAAAAGTGATGCTGGTCCTCACTGCCTCCTGGAACCCCTTCAAATGCCCCAGACAATTTGGCCCTCTCTGCTTTCCTGAGGAGTCTATCCTCAAAAGCACCTTTTTTCACTTTCGGCGCTCTCTGGAGCAAAAAAGACAAACGTCCAGCTTTTGCTGCCACAGCAAAGGTGCCAGCGGGGAAAAGTGATGCTGGTTCTCACTGCCTCCTGGAACCCCTTCAAATGCACCAGACAATTTGGCCCTCTCTGCTTTCCTGACGACTCTATCCGCAAAAGCAACTTTTTTCACTTTTGGCGCTCTCTGGAGCAAAAAAGACAAACGTCCAGCTTTTGCTGCCACAGCAAAGGTGCCAGCGGGGAAAAGTGATGCTGCTTCTCACTGCCTCCTGGAACCCCTTCAAATGCCCCAGACAATTTGGCCCTCTCTGCTTTCCTGAGGACTCTATCCTCAAATGCACCTTTTTTCACTTTTGGCGCTGTCTGGAGCAAAAAAGACAAACGTCCAGCTTTTGCTGCCACAGCAAAGGTGCCAGCGGGGAAAAGTGATGCTGGTTCTCACTGCCTCCTGGAACCCCTTCAAATGCACCAGACAATTTGGCCCTCTCTGCTTTCCTGAGGACTCTATCCTCAAATGCACCTTTTTTCACTTTCGGCGCTCTCTGGAGCAAAAAAGACAAACGTCCAGCTTTTGCTGCCACAGCAAAGGTGCCAGCGGGGAAAAGTGATGCTGGTTCTCACTGCCTCCTGGAACCCCTTCAAATGCCCCAGACAATTTGGCCCTCTCTGCTTTCCTGAGGACTCTATCCTCAAAAGCACCTTTTTTCACTTTCGGCGCTGTCTGGAGCAAAAAAGACAAACGTCCAGCTTTTGCTGCCACAGCAAAGGTGCCAGCGGGGAAAAGTGATGCTGGTTCTCACTGCCTCCTGGAACCCCTTCAAATGCCCCAGACAATTTGGCCCTCTCTGCTTTCCTGAGGACTCTATCCGCAAAAGCACCTTTTTTCACTTTTGGCGCTCTCTGGAGCAAAAAAGACAAACGTCCAGCTTTTGCTGCCACAGCAAAGGTGCCAGCGGGGAAAAGTGATGCTGGTCCTCACTGCCTCCTGGAACCCCTTCAAATGCACCAGACAATTTGGCCCTCTCTGCTTTCCTGAGGACTCTATCCGCAAAAGCACCTTTTTTCACTTTCGGCGCTGTCTGGAGCAAAAAAGACAAACGTCCAGCTTTTGCTGCCACAGCAAAGGTGCCAGCGGGGAAAAGTGATGCTGGTTCTCACTGCCTCCTGGAACCCCTTCAAATGCACCAGACAATTTGGCCCTCTCTGCTTTCCTGAGGACTCTATCCTCAAATGCACCTTTTTTCACTTTCGGCGCTCTCTGGAGCAAAAAAGACAAACGTCCAGCTTTTGCTGCCACAGCAAAGGTGCCAGCGGGGAAAAGTGATGCTGGTTCTCACTGCCTCCTGGAACCCCTTCAAATGCACCAGACAATTTGGCCCTCTCTGCTTTCCTGAGGACTCTATCCTCAAAAGCACCTTTCTTCACTTTCGGCGCTGTCTGGAGCAAAAAAGACAAACGTCCAGCTTTTGCTGCCACAGCAAAGGTGCCAGCGGGGAAAAGTGATGCTGCTTCTCACTGCCTCCTGGAACCCCTTCAAATGCACCAGACAATTTGGCCCTCTCTGCTTTCCTGAGGACTCTATCCTCAAAAGCACCTTTCTTCACTTTCGGCGCTGTCTGGAGCAAAAAAGGACAAACGTCCAGCTTTTGCTGCCACAGCAAAGGAGCCAGCGGGGAAAAGTGATGCTGCTTCTCACTGCCTCCTGGAACCCCTTCAAATGCACCAGACAATTTGGCCCTCTCTGCTTTCCTGAGGACTCTATCCTCAAATGCACCTTTTTTCACTTTCGGCGCTGTCTGGAGCAAAAAAGACAAACGTCCAGCTTTTGCTGCCACAGCAAAGGTGCCAGCGGGGAAAAGTGATGCTGGTTCTCACTGCCTCCTGGAACCCCTTCAAATGCCCCAGACAATTTGGCCCTCTCTGCTTTCCTGAGGACTCTATCCTCAAATGCACCTTTTTTCACTTTCGGCGCTGACTGGAGCAAAAAAGACAAACGTCCAGCTTTTGCTGCCACAGCAAAGGTGCCAGCGGGGAAAAGTGATGCTGGTTCTCACTGCCTCCTGGAACCCCTTCAAATGCACCAGACAATTTGGCCCTCTCTGCTTTCCTGAGGACTCTATCCTCAAAAGCACCTTTTTTCACTTTCGGCGCTCTCTGGAGCAAAAAAGACAAACGTCCAGCTTTTGCTGCCACAGCAAAGGTGCCAGCGGGGAAAAGTGATGCTGGTTCTCACTGCCTCCTGGAACCCCTTCAAATGCACCAGACAATTTGGCCCTCTCTGCTTTCCTGAGGACTCTATCCGCAAAAGCACCTTTTTTCACTTTTGGCGC
>NW_028127787.1:0-39984 GCF_965231255.1 Vanellus vanellus
CATCCTCAAAAGCACCTGTTTTCGCTTTCGGCAACCTCCGGAGCAAAAAAGACAAACGTCCAGCTTTTGCTGCAACAGCAAAGGTGCCAGCGGGGAAAAGTAATGCTGGTTCTCACTGCCTCCTGGAACCCTTTCAAATGCCACAGACAATTTGGCCCTCTCTGCTTTCCTGCGGACTCCATCCTCAAAAGCACCTGTTTTCGCTTTCGGCAACCTCAGTAGCAAAAAAGACAAACGTCCAGCTTTTGCTGCCACAGCAAAGGTGCCAGCGGGGAAATATGATGCTGGTCCTCACTGCCTCCCGGAACCTCTTCAAATGCCCCAGACAATTTGGCCCTTTCTGCTTTCCTGCGGAATCCATCCTCAAAAGCACCTGTTTTCGCTTTCGGCAACCTCCGGAGCAAAAAAGACAAACGTCCAGCTTTTGCTGCCACAGCAAAGGTGCCAGCGGGGAAAAGTAATGCTGGTTCTCACTGCCTCCTGGAACCCTTTCAAATGCCACAGACAATTTGGCCCTCTCTGCTTTCCTGCGGACTCCATCCTCAAAAGCACCTGTTTTCGCTTTCGGCAGCCTCCGGAGCAAAAAAGACAAACGTCCAGCTTTTGCTGCCACAGCAAAGGTGCCAGCGGGGAAAAGTAATGCTGGTTCTCACTGCCTCCTGGAACCTCTTCAAATGCCCCAGACAATTTGGCCCTCTCTGCTTTCCTGCGGACTCCATCCTCAAAAGCACCTGTTTTCGCTTTCGGCAACCTCCGGAGCAAAATAGACAAACGTCCAGCTTTTGCTGCCACAGCAAAGGTGCCAGCGGGGAAAAGTAATGCTGGTTCTCACTGCCTCCTGGAACTCTTTCAAATGCCACAGACAATTTGGCCCTCTCTGCTTTCCTGCGGACTCCATCCTCAAAAGCACCTGTTTTCGCTTTCGGCAGCCTCCGGAGCAAAAAAGAAAAACGTCCAGCTTTTGCTGCCACAGCAAAGGTGCCAGCGGGGAAAAGTAATGCTGGTTCTCACTGCCTCCTGGAACCTCTTCAAATGCCCCAGACAATTTGGCCCTCTCTGCTTTCCTGCGGACTCCATCCTCAAAAGCACCTATTTTAGCTTTCGGCAGCCTCCGGAGCAAAAAAGACAAACGTCCAGCATTTGCTGCCACAGCAAAGGTGCCAGCGGGGAAAAGTAATGCTGGTTCTCACTGCCTCCTGGAACCCTTTCAAGTGCCACAGACAATTTGGCCCTCTCTGCTTTCCTGCGGACTCCATCCTCAAAAGCACCTGTTTTCGCTTTCGGCAGCCTCCGGAGCAAAAAAGACAAACGTCCAGCTTTTGCTGCCACAGCAAAGGTGCCAGCGGGGAAAAGTAATGCTGGTTCTCACTGCCTCCTGGAACTCCTTCAAATGCCACAGACAATTTGGCTCTCTCTGCTTTCCTGCGGACTCCATCCTCAAAAGCACCTGTTTTCGCTTTCGGCAACCTCCGGAGCAAAAAAGACAAACGTCCAGCTTTTGCTGCCACAGCAAAGGTGCCAGCGGGGAAAAGTAATGCTGGTTCTCACTGCCTCCTGGAACCTCTTCAAATGCCCCAGACAATTTGGCCCTCTCTGCTTTCCTGCGGACTCCATCCTCAAAAGCACCTGTTTTCGCTTTCGGCAGCCTCCGGAGCAAAAAAGACAAACGTCCAGCTTTTGCTGCCACAGGAAAGGTGCCAGCGGGGAAAAGTAATGCTGGTTCTCACTGCCTCCTGGAACTCCTTCAAATGCCACAGACAATTTGGCTCTCTCTGCTTTCCTGCGGACTCCATCCTCAAAAGCACCTGTTTTCGCTTTCGGCAACCTCCGGAGCAAAAAAGACAAACGTCCAGCTTTTGCTGCCACAGCAAAGGTGCCAGCGGGGAAAAGTAATGCTGGTTCTCACTGCCTCCTGGAACCTCTTCAAATGCCCCAGACAATTTGGCCCTCTCTGCTTTCCTGCGGACTCCATCCTCAAAAGCACCTGTTTTCGCTTTCGGCAGCCTCCGGAGCAAAAAGACAAACGTCCAGCTTTTGCTGCCACAGCAAAGGTGCCAGCGGGGAAAAGTAATGCTGGTTCTCACTGCCTCCTGGAACCCTTTCAAGTGCCACAGACAATTTGGCCCTCTCTGCTTTCCTGCGGACTCCATCCTCAAAAGCACCTGTTTTCACTTTCGGCAGCCTCCGGAGCAAAAAAGACAAACGTCCAGCTTTTGCTGCCACAGCAAAGGTGCCAGCGGGGAAAAGTAATGCTGGTTCTCACTGCCTCCTGGAACTCCTTCAAATGCCACAGACAATTTGGCTCTCTCTGCTTTCCTGCGGACTCCATCCTCAAAAGCACCTGTTTTCGCTTTCGGCAACCTCCGGAGCAAAAAAGACAAACGTCCAGCTTTTGCTGCCACAGCAAAGGTGCCAGCGGGGAAAAGTAATGCTGGTTCTCACTGCCTCCTGGAACCTCTTCAAATGCCCCAGACAATTTGGCCCTCTCTGCTTTCCTGCGGACTCCATCCTCAAAAGCACCTGTTTTCGCTTTCGGCAACCTCCGGAGCAAAAAAGACAAACGTCCAGCTTTTGCTGCAACAGGAAAGGTGCCAGCGGGGAAAAGTAATGCTGGTTCTCACTGCCTCCTGGAACCCTTTCAAATGCCACAGACAATTTGGCCCTCTCTGCTTTCCTGCGGACTCCATCCTCAAAAGCACCTGTTTTCGCTTTCGGCAACCTCCGGAGCAAAAAAGACAAACGTCCAGCTTTTGCTGCCACAGCAAAGGTGCCAGCGGGGAAATATGATGCTGGTCCTCACTGCCTCCCGGAACCTCTTCAAATGCCCCAGACAATTTGGCCCTTTCTGCTTTCCTGCGGAATCCATCCTCAAAAGCACCTGTTTTCGCTTTCGGCAACCTCCGGAGCAAAAAAGACAAACGTCCAGCTTTTGCTGCCACAGCAAAGGTGCCAGCGGGGAAAAGTAATGCTGGTTCTCACTGCCTCCTGGAACCCTTTCAAATGCCACAGACAATTTGGCCCTCTCTGCTTTCCTGCGGACTCCATCCTCAAAAGCACCTGTTTTCGCTTTCGGCAGCCTCCGGAGCAAAAAAGACAAACGTCCAGCTTTTGCTGCCACAGCAAAGGTGCCAGCGGGGAAAAGTAATGCTGGTTCTCACTGCCTCCTGGAACCTCTTCAAATGCCCCAGACAATTTGGCCCTCTCTGCTTTCCTGCGGACTCCATCCTCAAAAGCACCTGTTTTCGCTTTCGGCAACCTCCGGAGCAAAATAGACAAACGTCCAGCTTTTGCTGCCACAGCAAAGGTGCCAGCGGGGAAAAGTAATGCTGGTTCTCACTGCCTCCTGGAACTCTTTCAAATGCCACAGACAATTTGGCCCTCTCTGCTTTCCTGCGGACTCCATCCTCAAAAGCACCTGTTTTCGCTTTCGGCAGCCTCCGGAGCAAAAAAGAAAAACGTCCAGCTTTTGCTGCCACAGCAAAGGTGCCAGCGGGGAAAAGTAATGCTGGTTCTCACTGCCTCCTGGAACCTCTTCAAATGCCCCAGACAATTTGGCCCTCTCTGCTTTCCTGCGGACTCCATCCTCAAAAGCACCTATTTTAGCTTTCGGCAGCCTCCGGAGCAAAAAAGACAAACGTCCAGCATTTGCTGCCACAGCAAAGGTGCCAGCGGGGAAAAGTAATGCTGGTTCTCACTGCCTCCTGGAACCCTTTCAAGTGCCACAGACAATTTGGCCCTCTCTGCTTTCCTGCGGACTCCATCCTCAAAAGCACCTGTTTTCGCTTTCGGCAGCCTCCGGAGCAAAAAAGACAAACGTCCAGCTTTTGCTGCCACAGCAAAGGTGCCAGCGGGGAAAAGTAATGCTGGTTCTCACTGCCTCCTGGAACTCCTTCAAATGCCACAGACAATTTGGCTCTCTCTGCTTTCCTGCGGACTCCATCCTCAAAAGCACCTGTTTTCGCTTTCGGCAACCTCCGGAGCAAAAAAGACAAACGTCCAGCTTTTGCTGCCACAGCAAAGGTGCCAGCGGGGAAAAGTAATGCTGGTTCTCACTGCCTCCTGGAACCTCTTCAAATGCCCCAGACAATTTGGCCCTCTCTGCTTTCCTGCGGACTCCATCCTCAAAAGCACCTGTTTTCGCTTTCGGCAGCCTCCGGAGCAAAAAAGACAAACGTCCAGCTTTTGCTGCCACAGGAAAGGTGCCAGCGGGGAAAAGTAATGCTGGTTCTCACTGCCTCCTGGAACTCCTTCAAATGCCACAGACAATTTGGCTCTCTCTGCTTTCCTGCGGACTCCATCCTCAAAAGCACCTGTTTCGCTTTCGGCAACCTCCGGAGCAAAAAAGACAAACGTCCAGCTTTTGCTGCCACAGCAAAGGTGCCAGCGGGGAAAAGTAATGCTGGTTCTCACTGCCTCCTGGAACCTCTTCAAATGCCCCAGACAATTTGGCCCTCTCTGCTTTCCTGCGGACTCCATCCTCAAAAGCACCTGTTTTCGCTTTCGGCAGCCTCCGGAGCAAAAAAGACAAACGTCCAGCTTTTGCTGCCACAGCAAAGGTGCCAGCGGGGAAAAGTAATGCTGGTTCTCACTGCCTCCTGGAACCCTTTCAAGTGCCACAGACAATTTGGCCCTCTCTGCTTTCCTGCGGACTCCATCCTCAAAAGCACCTGTTTTCACTTTCGGCAGCCTCCGGAGCAAAAAAGACAAACGTCCAGCTTTTGCTGCCACAGCAAAGGTGCCAGCGGGGAAAAGTAATGCTGGTTCTCACTGCCTCCTGGAACTCCTTCAAATGCCACAGACAATTTGGCTCTCTCTGCTTTCCTGCGGACTCCATCCTCAAAAGCACCTGTTTTCGCTTTCGGCAACCTCCGGAGCAAAAAAGACAAACGTCCAGCTTTTGCTGCCACAGCAAAGGTGCCAGCGGGGAAAAGTAATGCTGGTTCTCACTGCCTCCTGGAACCTCTTCAAATGCCCCAGACAATTTGGCCCTCTCTGCTTTCCTGCGGACTCCATCCTCAAAAGCACCTGTTTTCGCTTTCGGCAGCCTCCGGAGGAAAAAAGACAAACGTCCAGCTTTTGCTGCCACAGGAAAGGTGCCAGCGGGGAAAAGTAATGCTGGTTCTCACTGCCTCCTGGAACTCCTTCAAATGCCACAGACAATTTGGCTCTCTCTGCTTTCCTGCGGACTCCATCCTCAAAAGCACCTGTTTTCGCTTTCGGCAACCTCCGGAGCAAAAAAGACAAACGTCCAGCTTTTGCTGCCACAGCAAAGGTGCCAGCGGGGAAAAGTAATGCTGGTTCTCACTGCCTCCTGGAACCTCTTCAAATGCCCCAGACAATTTGGCCCTCTCTGCTTTCCTGCGGACTCCATCCTCAAAAGCACCTGTTTTCGCTTTCGGCAGCCTCCGGAGCAAAAAAGACAAACGTCCAGCTTTTGCTGCCACAGCAAAGGTGCCAGCGGGGAAAAGTAATGCTGGTTCTCACTGCCTCCTGGAACTCCTTCAAATGCCACAGACAATTTGGCTCTCTCTGCTTTCCTGCGGACTCCATCCTCAAAAGCACCTGTTTTCGCTTTCAGCAACCTCCGGAGCAAAAAAGACAAACGTCCAGCTTTTGCTGCCACAGCAAAGGTGCCAGCGGGGAAAAGTAATGCTGGTTCTCACTGCCTCCTGGAACCTCTTCAAATGCCCCAGACAATTTGGCCCTCTCTGCTTTCCTGCGGACTCCATCCTCAAAAGCACCTGTTTTCGCTTTCGGCAGCCTCCGGAGCAAAAAAGACAAACGTCCAGCTTTTGCTGCCACAGCAAAGGTGCCAGCGGGGAAAAGTAATGCTGGTTCTCACTGCCTCCTGGAACTCCTTCAAATGCCACAGACAATTTGGCTCTCTCTGCTTTCCTGCGGACTCCATCCTCAAAAGCACCTGTTTTTGCTTTCGGCAACCTCCGGAGCAAAAAAGACAAACGTCCAGCTTTTGCTGCCACAGCAAAGGTGCCAGCGGGGAAAAGTAATGCTGGTTCTCACTGCCTCCTGGAACCTCTTCAAATGCCCCAGACAATTTGGCCCTCTCTGCTTTCCTGTGGACTCCATCCTCAAAAGCACCTGTTTTCGCTTTCGGCAGCCTCCGGAGCAAAAAAGACAAACGTCCAGCTTTTGCTGCCACAGCAAAGGTGCCAGCGGGGAAAAGTAATGCTGGTTCTCACTGCCTCCTGGAACCCTTTCAAGTGCCACGGACAATTTGGCCCTCTCTGCTTTCCTGCGGACTCCATCCTCAAAAGCACCTGTTTTCGCTTTCGGCAGCCTCCGGAGCAAAAAAGACAAACGTCCAGCTTTTGCTGCCACAGCAAAGGTGCCAGCGGGGAAAAGTAATGCTGGTTCTCACTGCCTCCTGGAACTCCTTTAAATGCCACAGACAATTTGGCTCTCTCTGCTTTCCTGCGGACTCCATCCTCAAAAGCACCTGTTTTCGCTTTCGGCAACCTCCGGAGCAAAAAAGAAAAACGTCCAGCTTTTGCTGCCACAGCAAAGGTGCCAGCGGGGAAAAGTAATGCTGGTTCTCACTGCCTCCTGGAACCTCTTCAAATGCCCCAGACAATTTGGCCCTCTCTGCTTTCCTGCGGACTCCATCCTCAAAAGCACCTGTTTTCGCTTTCGGCTACCTCCGGAGCAAAAAAGACAAACGTCCAGCTTTTGCTGCCACAGCAAAGGTGCCAGCGGGGAAAAGTAATGCTGGTTCTCACTGCCTCCTGGAACTCCTTCAAATGCCACAGACAATTTGGCTCTCTCTGCTTTCCTGCGGACTCCATCCTCAAAAGCACCTGTTTTCGCTTTCGGCAACCTCCGGAGCAAAAAAGACAAACGTCCAGCTTTTGCTGCAACAGCAAAGGTGCCAGCGGGGAAAAGTAATGCTGGTTCTCACTGCCTCCTGGAACCCTTTCAAATGCCACAGACAATTTGGCCCTCTCTGCTTTCCTGCGGACTCCATCCTCAAAAGCACCTGTTTTCGCTTTCGGCAACCTCAGTAGCAAAAAAGACAAACGTCCAGCTTTTGCTGCCACAGCAAAGGTGCCAGCGGGGAAATATGATGCTGGTCCTCACTGCCTCCCGGAACCTCTTCAAATGCCCCAGACAATTTGGCCCTTTCTGCTTTCCTGCGGAATCCATCCTCAAAAGCACCTGTTTTCGCTTTCGGCAACCTCCGGAGCAAAAAAGACAAACGTCCAGCTTTTGCTGCCACAGCAAAGGTGCCAGCGGGGAAAAGTAATGCTGGTTCTCACTGCCTCCTGGAACCCTTTCAAATGCCACAGACAATTTGGCCCTCTCTGCTTTCCTGCGGATTCCATCCTCAAAAGCACCTGTTTTCGCTTTCGGCAGCCTCCGGAGCAAAAAAGACAAACGTCCAGCTTTTGCTGCCACAGCAAAGGTGCCAGCGGGGAAAAGTAATGCTGGTTCTCACTGCCTCCTGGAACCTCTTCAAATGCCCCAGACAATTTGGCCCTCTCTGCTTTCCTGCGGACTCCATCCTCAAAAGCACCTGTTTTCGCTTTCGGCAGCCTCCTGAGCAAAAAAGACAAACGTCCAGCTTTTGCTGCCACAGGAAAGGTGCCAGCGGGGAAAAGTAATGCTGGTTCTCACTGCCTCCTGGAACTCCTTCAAATGCCACAGACAATTTGGCTCTCTCTGCTTTCCTGCGGACTCCATCCTCAAAAGCACCTGTTTTCGCTTTCGGCAACCTCCGGAGCAAAAAAGACAAACGTCCAGCTTTTGCTGCCACAGCAAAGGTGCCAGCGGGGAAAAGTTATGCTGGTTCTCACTGCCTCCTGGAACCTCTTCAAATGCCCCAGACAATTTGGCCCTCTCTGCTTTCCTGCGGACTCCATCCTCAAAAGCACCTGTTTTCGCTTTCGGCAGCCTCCGGAGCAAAAAAGACAAACGTCCAGCTTTTGCTGCCACAGCAAAGGTGCCAGCGGGGAAAAGTAATGCTGGTTCTCACTGCCTCCTGGAACCCTTTCAAGTGCCACAGACAATTTGGCCCTCTCTGCTTTCCTGCGGACTCCATCCTCAAAAGCACCTGTTTTCGCTTTCGGCAGCCTCCGGAGCAAAAAAGACAAACGTCCAGCTTTTGCTGCCACAGCAAAGGTGCCAGCGGGGAAAAGTAATGCTGGTTCTCACTGCCTCCTGGAACTCCTTCAAATGCCACAGACAATTTGGCTCTCTCTGCTTTCCTGCGGACTCCATCCTCAAAAGCACCTGTTTTCGCTTTCGGCAACCTCCGGAGCAAAAAAGACAAACGTCCAGCTTTTGCTGCCACAGCAAAGGTGCCAGCGGGGAAAAGTAATGCTGGTTCTCACTGCCTCCTGGAACCTCTTCAAATGCCCCAGACAATTTGGCCCTCTCTGCTTTCCTGCGGACTCCATCCTCAAAAGCACCTGTTTTCGCTTTCGGCAACCTCCGGAGCAAAAAAGACAAACGTCCAGCTTTTGCTGCCACAGCAAAGGTGCCAGCGGGGAAAAGTAATGCTGGTTCTCACTGCCTCCTGGAACCTCTTCAAATGCCACAGACAATTTGGCCCTCTCTGCTTTCCTGCGGACTCCATCCTCAAAAGCACCTGTTTTCGCTTTCGGCAATTTCCGGAGCAAAAAAGACAAACGTCCAGCTTTTGCTGCCACAGCAAAGGTGCCAGCAGGGAAAAGTAATGCTGGTTCTCACTGCCTCCTGGAACCCTTTCAAATGCCACAGACAATTTGGCCCTCTCTGCTTTCCTGCGGACTCCATCCTCAAAAGCATCTGTTTTCGCTTTTGGCAACCTCCGGAGCAAAAAAGACAAACGTCCAGCTTTTGCTGCCACAGCAAAGGTGCCAGCGGGGAAAAGTAATGCTGGTCCTCACTGCCTCCTGGAACTCCTTCAAATGCCCCAGACAATTTGGCCCTCTCTGCTTTCCTGCGGACTCCATCCTCATAGGCACCTATTTTCGCTTTCGGCAGCCTCCGGAGCAAAAAAGACAAACGTCCAGCTTTTGCTGCCACAGCAAAGGTGCCAGCGGGGAAAAGTAATGCTGGTTCTCACTGCCTCCTGGAACTCCTTCAAATGCCACAGACAATTTGGCTCTCTCTGCTTTCCTGCGGACTCCATCCTCAAAAGCACCTGTTTTCGCTTTCGGCAACCTCCGGAGCAAAAAAGACAAACGTCCAGCTTTTGCTGCCACAGCAAAGGTGCCAGCGGGGAAAAGTAATGCTGGTTCTCACTGCCTCCTGGAACCTCTTCAAATGCCCCAGACAATTTGGCCCTCTCTGCTTTCCTGCGGACTCCATCCTCAAAAGCACCTGTTTTCGCTTTCGGCAGCCTCCGGAGCAAAAAAGACAAACGTCCAGCTTTTGCTGCCACAGGAAAGGTGCCAGCGGGGAAAATTAATGCTGGTTCTCACTGCCTCCTGGAACTCCTTCAAATGCCACAGACAATTTGGCTCTCTCTGCTTTCCTGCGGACTCCATCCTCAAAAGCACCTGTTTTCGCTTTCGGCAACCTCCGGAGCAAAAAAGACAAACGTCCAGCTTTTGCTGCCACAGCAAAGGTGCCAGCGGGGAAAAGTAATGCTGGTTCTCACTGCCTCCTGGAACCTCTTCAAATGCCCCAGACAATTTGGCCCTCTCTGCTTTCCTGCGGACTCCATCCTCAAAAGCACCTGTTTTCGCTTTCGGCAGCCTCCGGAGCAAAAAAGACAAACGTCCAGCTTTTGCTGCCACAGCAAAGGTGCCAGCGGGGAAAAGTAATGCTGGTTCTCACTGCCTCCTGGAACCCTTTCAAGTGCCACAGACAATTTGGCCCTCTCTGCTTTCCTGCGGACTCCATCCTCAAAAGCACCTGTTTTCGCTTTCGGCAGCCTCCGGAGCAAAAAAGACAAACGTCCAGCTTTTGCTGCCACAGCAAAGGTGCCAGCGGGGAAAAGTAATGCTGGTTCTCACTGCCTCCTGGAACTCCTTCAAATGCCACAGACAATTTGGCTCTCTCTGCTTTCCTGCGGACTCCATCCTCAAAAGCACCTGTTTTCGCTTTCGGCAACCTCCGGAGCAAAAAAGACAAACGTCCAGCTTTTGCTGCCACAGCAAAGGTGCCAGCGGGGAAAAGTAATGCTGGTTCTCACTGCCTCCTGGAACCTCTTCAAATGCCCCAGACAATTTGGCCCTCTCTGCTTTCCTGCGGACTCCATCCTCAAAAGCACCTGTTTTCGCTTTCGGCAGCCTCCGGAGCAAAAAAGACAAACGTCCAGCTTTTGCTGCCACAGGAAAGGTGCCAGCGGGGAAAAGTAATGCTGGTTCTCACTGCCTCCTGGAACTCCTTCAAATGCCACAGACAATTTGGCTCTCTCTGCTTTCCTGCGGACTCCATCCTCAAAAGCACCTGTTTTCGCTTTCGGCAACCTCCGGAGCAAAAAAGACAAACGTCCAGCTTTTGCTGCCACAGCAAAGGTGCCAGCGGGGAAAAGTAATGCTGGTTCTCACTGCCTCCTGGAACCTCTTCAAATGCCCCAGACAATTTGGCCCTCTCTGCTTTCCTGCGGACTCCATCCTCAAAAGCACCTGTTTTCGCTTTCGGCAGCCTCCGGAGCAAAAAAGACAAACGTCCAGCTTTTGCTGCCACAGCAAAGGTGCCAGCGGGGAAAAGTAATGCTGGTTCTCACTGCCTCCTGGAACTCCTTCAAATGCCACAGACAATTTGGCTCTCTCTGCTTTCCTGCCGACTCCATCCTCAAAAGCACCTGTTTTCGCTTTCGGCAACCTCCGGAGCAAAAAAGACAAACGTCCAGCTTTTGCTGCCACAGCAAAGGTGCCAGCGGGGAAAAGTAATGCTGGTTCTCACTGCCTCCTGGAACCTCTTCAAATGCCCCAGACAATTTGGCCCTCTCTGCTTTCCTGCGGACTCCATCCTCAAAAGCACCTGTTTTCGCTTTCGGCAGCCTCCGGAGCAAAAAAGACAAACGTCCAGCTTTTGATGCCACAGCAAAGGTGCCAGCGGGGAAAAGTAATGCTGGTTCTCACTGCCTCCTGGAACTCCTTCAAATGCCACAGACAATTTGGCTCTCTCTGCTTTCCTGCGGACTCCATCCTCAAAAGCACCTGTTTTCGCTTTCGGCAACCTCCGGAGCAAAAAAGACAAACGTCCAGCTTTTGCTGCCACAGCAAAGGTGCCAGCGGGGAAAAGTAATGCTGGTTCTCACTGCCTCCTGGAACCTCTTCAAATGCCCCAGACAATTTGGCCCTCTCTGCTTTCCTGCGGACTCCATCCTCAAAAGCACCTGTTTTCGCTTTCGGCAGCCTCCGGAGCAAAAAGACAAACGTCCAGCTTTTGCTGCCACAGCAAAGGTGCCAGCGGGGAAAAGTAATGCTGGTTCTCACTGCCTCCTGGAACCCTTTCAAGTGCCACAGACAATTTGGCCCTCTCTGCTTTCCTGCGGACTCCATCCTCAAAAGCACCTGTTTTCGCTTTCGGCAGCCTCCGGAGCAAAAAAGACAAACGTCCAGCTTTTGCTGCCACAGCAAAGGTGCCAGCGGGGAAATATGATGCTGGTCCTCACTGCCTCCCGGAACCTCTTCAAATGCCCCAGACAATTTGGCCCTTTCTGCTTTCCTGCGGACTCCATCCTCAAAAGCACCTGTTTTCGCTTTCGGCAACCTCCGGAGCAAAAAAGACAAACGTCCAGCTTTTGCTGCCACAGCAAAGGTGCCAGCGGGGAAAAGTAATGCTGGTTCTCACTGCCTCCTGGAACCCTTTAAATGCCACAGACAATTTGGCCCTCTCTGCTTTCCTGCGGACTCCATCCTCAAAAGCACCTGTTTTCGCTTTCGGCAGCCTCCAGAGCAAAAAAGACAAACGTCCAGCTTTTGCTGCCACAGCAAAGGTGCCAGCGGGGAAAAGTAATGCTGGTTCTCACTGCCTCCTGGAACCTCTTCAAATGCCCCAGACAATTTGGCCCTCTCTGCTTTCCTGCGGACTCCATCCTCAAAAGCACCTGTTTTCTCTTTCGGCAGCCTCCGGAGCAAAAAAGACAAACGTCCAGCTTTTGCTGCCACAGCAAAGGTGCCAGCGGGGAAAAGTAATGCTGGTTCTCACTGCCTCCTGGAACTCCTTCAAATGCCACAGACAATTTGGCTCTCTCTGCTTTCCTGCGGACTCCATCCTCAAAAGCACCTGTTTTCGCTTTCGGCAACCTCCGGAGCAAAAAAGACAAACGTCCAGCTTTTGCTGCCACAGCAAAGGTGCCAGCGGGGAAAAGTTATGCTGGTTCTCACTGCCTCCTGGAACCTCTTCAAATGCCCCAGACAATTTGGCCCTCTCTGCTTTCCTGCGGATTCCATCCTCAAAAGCACCTATTTTCGCTTTCGGCAGCCTCCGGAGCAAAAAAGACAAACGTCCAGCTTTTGCTGCCACAGCAAAGGTGCCAGCGGGGAAAAGTAATGCTGGTTCTCACTGCCTCCTGGAACCCTTTCAAGTGCCACAGACAATTTGGCCCTCTCTGCTTTCCTGCGGACTCCATCCTCAAAAGCACCTGTTTTCGCTTTCGGCAGCCTCCGGAGCAAAAAAGACAAACGTCCAGCTTTTGCTGCCACAGCAAAGGTGCCAGCGGGGAAAAGTAATGCTGGTTCTCACTGCCTCCTGGAACTCCTTCAAATGCCACAGACAATTTGGCTCTCTCTGCTTTCCTGCGGACTCCATCCTCAAAAGCACCTGTTTTCGCTTTCGGCAACCTCCGGAGCAAAAAAGACAAACGTCCAGCTTTTGCTGCCACAGCAAAGGTGCCAGCGGGGAAAAGTAATGCTGGTTCTCACTGCCTCCTGGAACTCTTTCAAATGCCACAGACAATTTGGCCCTCTCTGCTTTCCTGCGGACTCCATCCTCAAAAGCACCTGTTTTCGCTTTCGGCAACCTCCGGAGCAAAAAAGACAAACGTCCAGCTTTTGCTGCCACAGCAAAGGTGCCAGCGGGGAAAAGTAATGCTGGTTCTCACTGCCTCCTGGAACCTCTTCAAATGCCACAGACAATTTGGCCCTCTCTGCTTTCCTGCGGACTCCATCCTCAAAAGCACCTGTTTTCGCTTTCGGCAATTTCCGGAGCAAAAAAGACAAACGTCCAGCTTTTGCTGCCACAGCAAAGGTGCCAGCAGGGAAAAGTAATGCTGGTTCTCACTGCCTCCTGGAACCCTTTCAAATGCCACAGACAATTTGGCCCTCTCTGCTTTCCTGCGGACTCCATCCTCAAAAGCATCTGTTTTCGCTTTTGGCAACCTCCGGAGCAAAAAAGACAAACGTCCAGCTTTTGCTGCCACAGCAAAGGTGCCAGCGGGGAAAAGTAATGCTGGTCCTCACTGCCTCCTGGAACTCCTTCAAATGCCCCAGACAATTTGGCCCTCTCTGCTTTCCTGCGGACTCCATCCTCATAGGCACCTATTTTCGCTTTCGGCAGCCTCCGGAGCAAAAAAGACAAACGTCCAGCTTTTGCTGCCACAGCAAAGGTGCCAGCGGGGAAAAGTAATGCTGGTTCTCACTGCCTCCTGGAACCCTTTCAAATGCCACAGACAATTTGGCCCTCTCTGCTTTCCTGCGGACTCCATCCTCAAAAGCACCTGTTTTCGCTTTCGGCAGCCTCCGGAGTAAAAAAGACAAACGTCCAGCTTTTGCTGCCACAGCAAAGGTGCCAGCGGGGAAAAGTAATGCTGGTTCTCACTGCCTCCTGGAACCTCTTCAAATGCCCCAGACAATTTGGCCCTCTCTGCTTTCCTGCGGACTCCATCCTCAAAAGCACCTTTTTTCAGTTTCGGCAACCTCCGGAGCAAAAAAGACAAACGTCCAGCTTTTGCTGCCACAGAAAAGGTGCCAGCGGGGAAAAGTAATGCTGGTTCTCACTGCCTCCTGGAACCCTTTCAAATGCCACAGACAATTTGGCCCTCTTGGCTTTCCTGCGGATTCCATCCTCAAAAGAACGTATTTTCGCTTTCGGCAACCTCTGGAGCAAAAAAGACAAACGTCCAGCTTTTGCTGCCACAGCAAAGGTGCCAGCGGGGAAAAGTAATGCTGGTTCTCACTGCCTCCTGGAACCCTTTCAAATGCCACAGACAATTTGGCCCTCTCTGCTTTCCTGCGGACTCCATCCTCAAAAGCACCTGTTTTCGCTTTCGGCAACCTCCGGAGCAAAAAAGACAAACGTCCAGCTTTTGCTGCCACAGCAAAGGTGCCAGCGGGGAAAAGTAATGCTGGTTCTCACTGCCTCCTGGAACCCTTTCACATGCCACAGACAATTTGGCCCTCTCTGCTTTCCTGCGGACTCCATCCTCAAAAGCACCTGTTTTCGCTTTCGGTAGCCTCCGGAGCAAAAAAGACAAACGTCCAGCTTTTGCTGCCACAGCAAAGGTGCCAGCGGGGAAAAGTAATGCTGGTTCTCACTGCCTCCTGGAACCTCTTCAAATGCCACAGACAATTTGGCCCTCTCTGCTTTCCTGCGGACTCCATCCTCAAAAGCACCTGTTTTCGCTTTCGGCAACCTCCGGAGCAAAAAAGACAAACGTCCAGCTTTTGCTGCCACAGCAAAGGTGCCAGCGGGGAAAAGTAATGCTGGTTCTCACTGCCTCCTGGAACCCTTTCAAATGCCACAGACAATTTGGCCCTCTCTGCTTTCCTGCGGACTCCATCCTCAAAAGCACCTGTTTTCGCTTTTGGCAACCTCCAGAGCAAAAAAGACAAACGTCCAGCTTTTGCTGCCACAGCAAAGGTGCCAGCGGGGAAAAGTAATGCTGGTTCTCACTGCCTCCTGGAACCCTTTCAAATGCCACCGACAATTTGGCCCTCTCTGCTTTCCTGCGGACTCCATCCTCAAAAGCACCTGTTTTCGCTTTCGGCAGCCTCCGGAGCAAAAAAGACAAACGTCCAGCTTTTGCTGCCACAGCAAAGGTGCCAGCGGGGAAAAGTAATGCAGGTTCTCACTGCCTCCTGGAACCCTTTCAAATGCCACAGACAATTTGGCCCTCTCTGCTTTCCTGCGGACTCCATCCTCAAAAGCACGTGTTTTCGCTTTCGGCAGCCTCCGGAGCAAAAAAGACAAACGTCCAGCTTTTGCTGCCACAGCAAAGGTGCCAGCGGGGAAAAGTAATGCTGGTTCTCACTGCCTCCTGGATCCTCTTCAAATGCCACAGACAATTTGGCCCTCTCTGCTTTCCTGCGGACTCCATCCTCAAAAGCACCTGTTTTCGCTTTCGGCAACCTCCGGAGCAAAAAAGACAAATGTCCAGCTTTTGCTGCCACAGCAAAGGTGCCAGCGGGGAAAAGTAATGCTGGTTCTCACTGCCTCCTGGAACCCTTTCAAATGCCCCAGACAATTTGGCCCTCTCTGCTTTCCTGCGGACTCCATCCTCAAAAGCACCTGTTTTTGCTTTTGGCAACCTCAGGAGCAAAAAAGACAAACGTCCAGCTTTTGCTGCCACAGCAAAGGTGCCAGCGGGGAAAAGTAATGCTGGTTCTCACTGCCTCCTGGAACCCTTTCAAATGCCACAGACAATTTGGCCCTCTCTGCTTTCCTGCGGACTCCATCCTCAAAAGCACCTATTTTCGCTTTCGGCAGCCTCCGGAGCAAAAAAGACAAACGTCCAGCTTTTGCTGCCGCAGCAAAGGTGCCAGCGGGGAAAGGTCATGGTGGATCTCACTGCCTCCTGGAACCCTTTCAAATGCCACAGACAATTTGGCCCTCTCTGCTTTCCTGCGGACTCCATCCTCAAAAGCACCTGTTTTCGCTTTCGGCAGCCTCCGGAGCAAAAAAGACAAACGTCCAGCTTTTGCTGCCACAGCAAAGGTGCCAGCGGGGAAAAGTAATGCTGGTTCTCACTGCCTCCTGGAACCCTTTCAAATGCCACAGACAATTTGGCCCTCTCTGCTTTCCTGCGGACTCCATCCTCAAAAGAACATATTTTCGCTTTCGGCAACCTCCGGAGCAAAAAAGACAAACGTCCAGCTTTTGCTGCCACAGCAAAGGTGCCAGCGGGGAAAAGTAATGCTGGTTCTCACTGCCTCCTGGAACCTCTTCAAATGCCCCAGACAATTTGGCCCTCTCTGCTTTCCTGCGGACTCCATCCTCAAAAGCACCTGTTTTCGCTTTCGGCAACCTCCGGAGCAAAAAAGACAAATGTCCAGCTTTTGCTGCCACAGCAAAGGTGCCAGCGGGGAAAAGTAATGCTGGTTCTCACTGCCTCCTGGAACCTCTTCAAATGCCCCAGACAATTTGGCCCTCTCTGCTTTACTGCGGACTCCATCCTCAAAAGCACCTGTTTTCGCTTTCGGCAACCTCAGGAGCAAAAAAGACAAACGTCCAGCTTTTGCTGCCACAGCAAAGGTGCCAGCGGGGAAAAGTAATGCTGGTTCTCACTGCCTCCTGGAACCCTTTCAAATGCCACAGACAATTTGGCCTTCAATGCTTTCCTGCGGACTCCATCCTCAAAAGCACCTGTTTTTGCTTTCGGCAGCCTCCGGAGCAAAAAAGACAAACGTCCAGCTTTTGCTGCCGCAGCAAAGGTGCCAGCGGGGAAAGGTCATGGTGGATCTCACTGCCTCCTGGAACCCTTTCAAATGCCACAGACAATTTGGCCCTCTCTGCTTTCCTGCGGACTCCATCCTCAAAAGCACCTGTTTTCGCTTTCGGCAGCCTCCGGAGCAAAAAAGACAAACGTCCAGCTTTTGCTGCCACAGCAAAGGTGCCAGCGGGGAAAAGTAATGCTGGTTCTCACTGCCTCCTGGAACCTCTTCAAATGCCCCAGACAATTTGGCCCTCTCTGCTTTCCTGCGGACTCCATCCTCAAAAGCACCTGTTTTCGCTGTCGGCAACCTCCGGAGCAAAAAAGACAAACGTCCAGCTTTTGCTGCCACAGCAAAGGTGCCAGCGGGGAAATATGATGCTGGTCCTCACTGCCTCCTGGAACCTCTTCAAATGCCCCAGACAATTTGGCCCTCTCTGCTTTCCTGCGGACTCCATCCTCAAAAGCACCTATTTTCGCTTTCGGCAACCTCCGGAGCAAAAAAGACAAACGTCCAGCTTTTGCTGCCACAGCAAAGGTGCCAGCGGGGAAAAGTAATGCTGGTTCTCATTGCCTCCTGGAACTCCTTCAAATGCCCCAGACAATTTGGCCCTCTCTGCTTTCCTGCGGACTCCATCCTCAAAAGCACCTGTTTTCGCTTTCGGCAACCTCAGGAGCAAAAAAGACAAACGTCCAGCTTTTGCTGCCACAGCAAAGGTGCCAGCGGGGAAAAGTAATGCTGGTTCTCACTGCCTCCTGGAACCTCTTCAAATGCCCCAGACAATTTGGCCCTCTCTGCTTTCCTGCGGACTCCATCCTCAAAAGCACCTGTTTTCGCTTTCGGCAACCTCCGGAGCAAAAAAGACAAATGTCCAGCTTTTGCTGCCACAGCAAAGGTGCCAGCGGGGAAAAGTAATGCTGGTTCTCACTGCCTCCTGGAACCTCTTCAAATGCCCCAGACAATTTGGCCCTCTCTGCTTTACTGCGGACTCCATCCTCAAAAGCACGTATTTTCGCTTTCGGCAACCTCCGGAGCAAAAAAGACAAACGTCCAGCTTTTGCTGCCACAGCAAAGGTGCCAGCGGGGAAAAGTAATGCTGGTTCTCATTGCCTCCTGGAACTCCTTCAAATGCCCCAGACAATTTGGCCCTCTCTGCTTTCCTGCGGACTCCATCCTCAAAAGCACCTGTTTTCGCTTTCGGCAACCTCAGGAGCAAAAAAGACAAACGTCCAGCTTTTGCTGCCACAGCAAAGGTGCCAGCGGGGAAAAGTAATGCTGGTTCTCACTGCCTCCTGGAACCCTTTCAAATGCCACAGACAATTTGGCCCTCTCTGCTTTCCTGCGGACTCCATCCTCAAAAGCACCTGTTTTCACTTTCGGCAGCCTCCGGAGCAAAAAAGACAAACGTCCAGCTTTTGCTGCCACAGCAAAGGTGCCAGCGGGGAAATATGATGCTGGTCCTCACTGCCTCCTGGAACCTCTTCAAATGCCCCAGACAATTTGGCCCTCTCTGCTTTCCTGCGGACTCCATCCTCAAAAGCACCTATTTTCGCTTTCGGCAACCTCCGGAGCAAAAAAGACAAACGTCCAGCTTTTGCTGCCACAGCAAAGGTGCCAGCGGGGAAAAGTAATGCTGGTTCTCACTGCCTCCTGGAACCCTTTCAAAAGCCACAGACAATTTGGCCCTCTCTGCTTTCCTGCGGACTCCATCCTCAAAAGCACCTGTTCTCGCTTTCGGCAACCTCCGGAGCAAAAAAGACAAAAGTCCAGCTTTTGCTGCAACAGCAAAGGTGCCAGCGGGGAAAAGTAATGCTGGTTCTCACTGCCTCCTGGAACTACTTCAAATGCCACGGACAATTTGGCCCTCTCTGCTTTCCTGCGGACTCCATCCTCAAAAGCACCTGTTTTCGCTTTCGGCAACCTCCGGAGCAAAAAGACAAACGTCCAGCTTTTGCTGCCACAGCAAAGGTGCCAGCGGGGAAAAGTAATGCTGGTTCTCACTGCCTCCTGGAACCCTTTCAAATGCCACAGACAATTTGGCCCTCTTTGCTTTCCTGCGGATTCCATCCTCAAAAGAACGTATTTTCGCTTTCGGCAACCTCCGGAGCAAAAAAGACAAACGTCCAGCTTTTGCTGCCACAGCAAAGGTGCCAGCGGGGAAAAGTAATGCTGGTTCTCACTGCCTCCTGGAACTCCTTCAAATGCCACGGACAATTTGGCTCTCTCTGCTTTCCTGCGGACTCCATCCTCAAAAGCACCTGTTTTCGCTTTCGGCAACCTCCGGAGCAAAATAGACAAACGTCCAGCTTTTGCTGCCACAGCAAAGGTGCCAGCGGGGAAAAGTAATGCTGGTTCTCACTGCCTCCTGGAACTCTTTCAAATGCCACAGACAATTTGGCCCTCTCTGCTTTCCTGCGGACTCCATCCTCAAAAGCACCTGTTTTCGCTTTCGGCAGCCTCCGGAGCAAAAAAGACAAACGTCCAGCTTTTGCTGCCACAGCAAAGGTGCCAGCGGGGAAAAGTAATGCTGGTTCTCACTGCCTCCTGGAACCTCTTCAAATGCCCCAGACAATTTGGCCCTCTCTGCTTTCCTGCGGACTCCATCCTCAAAAGCACCTATTTTCGCTTTCGGCAGCTTCCAGAGCAAAAAAGACAAACGTCCAGCTTTTGCTGCCACAGCAAAGGTGCCAGCGGGGAAAAGTAATGCTGGTTCTCACTGCCTCCTGGAACCCTTTCAAGTGCCACAGACAATTTGGCCCTCTCTGCTTTCCTGCGGACTCCATCCTCAAAAGCACCTGTTTTCGCTTTCGGCAGCCTCCGGAGCAAAAAAGACAAACGTCCAGCTTTTGCTGCCACAGCAAAGGTGCCAGCGGGGAAAAGTAATGCTGGTTCTCACTGCCTCCTGGAACTCCTTCAAATGCCACAGACAATTTGGCTCTCTCTGCTTTCCTGCGGACTCCATCCTCAAAAGCACCTGTTTTCGCTTTCGGCAACCTCCGGAGCAAAAAAGACAAACGTCCAGCTTTTGCTGCCACAGCAAAGGTGCCAGCGGGGAAAAGTAATGCTGGTTCTCACTGCCTCCTGGAACCTCTTCAAATGCCCCAGACAATTTGGCCCTCTCTGCTTTCCTGCGGACTCCATCCTCAAAAGCACCTGTTTTCGCTTTCGGCAGCCTCCGGAGCAAAAAAGACAAACGTCCAGCTTTTGCTGCCACAGGAAAGGTGCCAGCGGGGAAAAGTAATGCTGGTTCTCACTGCCTCCTGGAACTCCTTCAAATGCCACAGACAATTTGGCTCTCTCTGCTTTCCTGCGGACTCCATCCTCAAAAGCACCTGTTTTCGCTTTCGGCAACCTCCGGAGCAAAAAAGACAAACGTCCAGCTTTTGCTGCCACAGCAAAGGTGCCAGCGGGGAAAAGTAATGCTGGTTCTCACTGCCTCCTGGAACCTCTTCAAATGCCCCAGACAATTTGGCCCTCTCTGCTTTCCTGCGGACTCCATCCTCAAAAGCACCTGTTTTCGCTTTCGGCAGCCTCCGGAGCAAAAAAGACAAACGTCCAGCTTTTGCTGCCACAGCAAAGGTGCCAGCGGGGAAAAGTAATGCTGGTTCTCACTGCCTCCTGGAACCCTTTCAAGTGCCACAGACAATTTGGCCCTCTCTGCTTTCCTGCGGACTCCATCCTCAAAAGCACCTGTTTTCGCTTTCGGCAGCCTCCGGAGCAAAAAAGACAAACGTCCAGCTTTTGCTGCCACAGCAAAGGTGCCAGCGGGGAAAAGTAATGCTGGTTCTCACTGCCTCCTGGAACTCCTTTAAATGCCACAGACAATTTGGCTCTCTCTGCTTTCTTGCGGACTCCATCCTCAAAAGCACCTGTTTTCGCTTTCGGCAACCTCCGGAGCAAAAAAGACAAACGTCCAGCTTTTGCTGCCACAGCAAAGGTGCCAGCGGGGAAAAGTAATGCTGGTTCTCACTGCCTCCTGGAACCTCTTCAAATGCCCCAGACAATTTGGCCCTCTCTGCTTTCCTGCGGACTCCATCCTCAAAAGCACCTGTTTTCGCTTTCGGCAGCCTCCGGAGCAAAAAAGACAAACGTCCAGCTTTTGCTGCCACAGCAAAGGTGCCAGCGGGGAAAAGTAATGCTGGTTCTCACTGCCTCCTGGAACTCCTTCAAATGCCACAGACAATTTGGCTCTCTCTGCTTTCCTGCGGACTCCATCCTCAAAAGCACCTGTTTTCGCTTTCGGCAACCTCCGGAGCAAAAAAGACAAACGTCCAGCTTTTGCTGCAACAGCAAAGGTGCCAGCGGGGAAAAGTAATGCTGGTTCTCACTGCCTCCTGGAACCCTTTCAAATGCCACAGACAATTTGGCCCTCTCTGCTTTCCTGCGGACTCCATCCTCAAAAGCACCTGTTTTCGCTTTCGGCAGCCTCCGGAGCAAAAAAGACAAACGTCCAGCTTTTGCTGCCACAGCAAAGGTGCCAGCGGGGAAATATGATGCTGGTCCTCATTGCCTCCTGGAACCTCTTCAAATGCCCCAGACAATTTGGCCCTTTCTGCTTTCCTGCGGAATCCATCCTCAAAAGCACCTGTTTTCGCTTTCGGCAACCTCCGGAGCAAAAAAGACAAACGTCCAGCTTTTGCTGCCACAGCAAAGGTGCCAGCGGGGAAAAGTAATGCTGGTTCTCACTGCCTCCTGGAACTCCTTCAAATGCCACAGACAATTTGGCTCTCTCTGCTTTCCTGCGGACTCCATCCTCAAAAGCACCTGTTTTCGCTTTCGGCAACCTCCGGAGCAAAAAAGACAAACGTCCAGCTTTTGCTGCCACAGCAAAGGTGCCAGCGGGGAAAAGTAATGCTGGTTCTCACTGCCTCCTGGAACCCTTTCAAATGCCACAGACAATTTGGCCCTCTCTGCTTTCCTGCGGACTCCATCCTCAAAAGCACCTGTTTTCGCTTTCGGCAGCCTCCGGAGCAAAAAAGACAAACGTCCAGCTTTTGCTGCCACAGGAAAGGTGCCAGCGGGGAAAAGTAATGCTGGTTCTCACTGCCTCCTGGAACCCTTTCAAATGCCACAGACAATTTGGCCCTCTCTGCTTTCCTGCGGACTCCATACTCAAAAGCACCTGTTTTCGCTTTCGGCAACCTCAGGAGCAAAAAAGACAAACGTCCAGCTTTTGCTGCCACAGCAAAGGTGCCAGTGGGGAAAAGTAATGCTGGTTCTCACTGCCTCCTGGAACCCTTTCAAATGCCACAGACAATTTGGCCCTCTCTGCTTTCCTGCGGACTCCATCCTCAAAAGCACCTGTTTTCGCTTTCGGCAACCTCCGGAGCAAAAAAGACAAACGTCCAGCTTTTGCTGCCACAGCAAAGGTGCCAGCGGGGAAAAGTAATGCTGGTTCTCACTGCCTCCTGGAACCTCTTCAAATGCCACAGACAATTTGTCCCTCTCTGCTTTCCTGCGGACTCCATCCTCAAAAGCACCTGTTTTCGCTTTCGGCAATTTCCGGAGCAAAAAAGACAAACGTCCAGCTTTTGCTGCCACAGCAAAGGTGCCAGCAGGGAAAAGTAATGCTGGTTCTCACTGCCTCCTGGAACCCTTTCAAATGCCACAGACAATTTGGCCCTCTCTGCTTTCCTGCGGACTCCATCCTCAAAAGCATCTGTTTTCGCTTTTGGCAACCTCCGGAGCAAAAAAGACAAACGTCCAGCTTTTGCTGCCACAGCAAAGGTGCCAGCGGGGAAAAGTAATGCTGGTCCTCACTGCCTCCTGGAACTCCTTCAAATGCCCCAGACAATTTGGCCCTCTCTGCTTTCCTGCGGACTCCATCCTCATAGGCACCTATTTTCGCTTTCGGCAGCCTCCGGAGCAAAAAAGACAAACGTCCAGCTTTTGCTGCCACAGCAAAGGTGCCAGCGGGGAAAAGTAATGCTGGTTCTCACTGCCTCCTGGAACCCTTTCAAATGCCACAGACAATTTGGCCCTCTCTGCTTTCCTGCGGACTCCATCCTCAAAAGCACCTTTTTTCGCTTTCGGCAGCCTCCGGAGCAAAAAAGACAAACGTCCAGCTTTTGCTGCCACAGCAAAGGTGCCAGCGGGGAAAAGTAATGCTGGTTCTCACTGCCTCCTGGAACCTCTTCAAATGCCACAGACAATTTGGCCCTCTCTGCTTTCCTGCGGACTCCATCCTCAAAAGCACCTGTTTTCGCTTTTGGCAACCTCAGGAGCAAAAAAGACAAACGTCTAGCTTTTGCTGCCACAGCAAAGGTGCCAGCGGGGAAAAGTAATGCTGGTTCTCACTGCCTCCTGGAACTCCTTCAAATGCCACAGACAATTTGGCTCTCTCTGCTTTCCTGCGGACTCCATCCTCAAAAGCACCTGTTTTCGCTTTCGGCAACCTCCGGAGCAAAAAAGACAAACGTCCAGCTTTTGCTGCCACAGCAAAGGTGCCAGCGGGGAAAAGTAATGCTGGTTCTCACTGCCTCCTGGAACCCTTTCAAATGCCCCAGACAATTTGGCCCTCTCTGCTTTCCTGCGGACTCCATCCTCAAAAGCACCTGTTTTCGCTTTCGGCAACCTCAGGAGCAAAAAAGACAAACGTCCAGCTTTTGCTGCCACAGCAAAGGTGCCAGTGGGGAAAAGTAATGCTGGTTCTCACTGCCTCCTGGAACCCTTTCAAATGCCACAGACAATTTGGCCCTCTCTGCTTTCCTGCGGACTCCATCCTCAAAAGCACCTGTTTTCGCTTTCGGCAACCTCCGGAGCAAAAAAGACAAACGTCCAGCTTTTGCTGCCACAGCAAAGGTGCCAGCGGGGAAAAGTAATGCTGGTTCTCACTGCCTCCTGGAACCTCTTCAAATGCCACAGACAATTTGTCCCTCTCTGCTTTCCTGCGGACTCCATCCTCAAAAGCACCTGTTTTCGCTTTCGGCAATTTCCGGAGCAAAAAAGACAAACGTCCAGCTTTTGCTGCCACAGCAAAGGTGCCAGCAGGGAAAAGTAATGCTGGTTCTCACTGCCTCCTGGAACCCTTTCAAATGCCACAGACAATTTGGCCCTCTCTGCTTTCCTGCGGACTCCATCCTCAAAAGCATCTGTTTTCGCTTTTGGCAACCTCCGGAGCAAAAAAGACAAACGTCCAGCTTTTGCTGCCACAGCAAAGGTGCCAGCGGGGAAAAGTAATGCTGGTCCTCACTGCCTCCTGGAACTCCTTCAAATGCCCCAGACAATTTGGCCCTCTCTGCTTTCCTGCGGACTCCATCCTCATAGGCACCTATTTTCGCTTTCGGCAGCCTCCGGAGCAAAAAAGACAAACGTCCAGCTTTTGCTGCCACAGCAAAGGTGCCAGCGGGGAAAAGTAATGCTGGTTCTCACTGCCTCCTGGAACCCTTTCAAATGCCACAGACAATTTGGCCCTCTCTGCTTTCCTGCGGACTCCATCCTCAAAAGCACCTTTTTTCGCTTTCGGCAGCCTCCGGAGCAAAAAAGACAAACGTCCAGCTTTTGCTGCCACAGCAAAGGTGCCAGCGGGGAAAAGTAATGCTGGTTCTCACTGCCTCCTGGAACCTCTTCAAATGCCACAGACAATTTGGCCCTCTCTGCTTTCCTGTGGACTCCATCTTCAAAAGCACCTGTTTTCGCTTTCGGCAACCTCCGGAGCAAAAAAGACAAACGTCCAGCTTTTGCTGCCACAGCAAAGGTGCCAGCGGGGAAAAGTAATGCTGGTTCTCACTGCCTCCTGGAACCCTTTCAAATGCCACAGACAATTTGGCCCTCTCTGCTTTCCTGCGGACTCCATCCTCAAAAGCACCTGTTTTCGCTTTCGGCAGCCTCCGGAGTAAAAAAGACAAACGTCCAGCTTTTGCTGCCACAGCAAAGGTGCCAGCGGGGAAAAGTAATGCTGGTTCTCACTGCCTCCTGGAACCCTTTCACATGCCACAGACAATTTGGCCCTCTCTGCTTTCCTGCGGACTCCATCCTCAAAAGCACCTGTTTTCGCTTTCGGTAGCCTCCGGAGCAAAAAAGACAAACGTCCAGCTTTTGCTGCCACAGCAAAGGTGCCAGCGGGGAAAAGTAATGCTGGTTCTCACTGCCTCCTGGAACCCTTTCAAATGCCCCAGACAATTTGGCCCTCTCTGCTTTCCTGCGGACTCCATCCTCAAAAGCACCTGTTTTCGCTTTCGGCAGCCTCCGGAGCAAAAAAGACAAACGTCCAGCTTTTGCTGCAACAGCAAAGGTGCCAGCGGGGAAAGGTCATGGTGGATCTCACTGCCTCCTGGAACCCTTTCAAATGCCCCAGACAATTTGGCCCTCTCTGCTTTCCTGCGGACTCCATCCTCAAAAGCACCTGTTTTCGCTTTCGGCAGCCTCCGGAGCAAAAAAAACAAACGTCCAGCTTTTGCTGCCACAGCAAAGGTGCCAGCGGGGAAAAGTAATGCTGGTTCTCACTGCCTCCTGGAACCCTTTCAAATGCCACAGACAATTTGGCCCTCTCTGCTTTCCTGCGGACTCCATCCTCAAAAGAACATATTTTCGCTTTCGGCAACCTCCGGAGCAAAAAAGACAAACGTCCAGCTTTTGCTGCCACAGCAAAGGTGCCAGCGGGGAAAAGTAATGCTGGTTCTCACTGCCTCCTGGAACCCTTTCAAATGCCACAGACAATTTGGCCCTCTCTGCTTTCCTGCGGACTCCATCCTCAAAAGCACCTGTTTTCGCTTTCGGCAACCTCCGGAGCAAAAAAGACAAACGTCCAGCTTTTGCTGCCACAGCAAAGGTGCCAGCGGGGAAAAGTAATGCTGGTTCTCACTGCCTCCTGGAACCTCTTCAAATGCCCCAGACAATTTGGCCCTCTCTGCTTTCCTGCGGACTCCATCCTCAAAAGCACCTGTTTTCGCTGTCGGCAACCTCCGGAGCAAAAAAGACAAACGTCCAGCTTTTGCTGCCACAGCAAAGGTGCCAGCGGGGAAATATGATGCTGGTCCTCACTGCCTCCTGGAACCTCTTCAAATGCCCCAGACAATTTGGCCCTCTCTGCTTTCCTGCGGACTCCATCCTCAAAAGCACCTATTTTCGCTTTTGGCAACCTCCAGAGCAAAAAAGACAAACGTCCAGCTTTTGCTGCCACAGCAAAGGTGCCAGCGGGGAAAAGTAATGCTGGTTCTCATTGCCTCCTGGAACTCCTTCAAATGCCACAGACAATTTGGCCCTCTCTGCTTTCCTGCGGACTCCATCCTCAAAAGCACCTGTTTTCGCTTTCGGCAACCTCAGGAGCAAAAAAGACAAACGTCCAGCTTTTGCTGCCACAGCAAAGGTGCCAGCGGGGAAAGGTCATGGTGGATCTCACTGCCTCCTGGAACCCTTTCAAATGCCACAGACAATTTGGCCCTCTCTGCTTTCCTGCGGACTCCATCCTCAAAAGCACCTGTTTTCGCTTTCGGCAGCCTCCGGAGCAAAAAAGACAAACGTCCAGCTTTTGATGCCACAGCAAAGGTGCCAGCGGGGAAAAGTAATGCTGGTTCTCACTGCCTCCTGGAACCCTTTCAAATGCCACAGACAATTTGGCCCTCTCTGCTTTCCTGCGGACTCCATCCTCAAAAGAACATATTTTCGCTTTCGGCAACCTCCGGAGCAAAAAAGACAAACGTCCAGCTTTTGCTGCCACAGCAAAGGTGCCAGCGGGGAAAAGTAATGCTGATTCTCACTGCCTCCTGGAACCCTTTCAAATGCCACAGACAATTTGGCCCTCTCTGCTTTCCTGCGGACTCCATCCTCAAAAGCACCTGTTTTCGCTTTCGGCAGCCTGCGGAGCAAAAAAGACAAACGTCCAGCTTTTGCTGCCACAGCAAAGGTGCCAGCGGGGAAAAGTAATGCTGGTTCTCACTGCCTCCTGGAACCTCTTCAAATGCCCCAGACAATTTGGCCCTCTCTGCTTTCCTGCGGACTCCATCCTCAAAAGCACCTGTTTTCGCTGTCGGCAACCTCCGGAGCAAAAAAGACAAACGTCCAGCTTTTGCTGCCACAGCAAAGGTGCCAGCGGGGAAATATGATGCTGGTCCTCACTGCCTCCTGGAACCTCTTCAAATGCCCCACACAATTTGGCCCTCTCTGCTTTCCTGCGGACTCCATCCTCAAAAGCACCTATTTTCGCTTTTGGCAACCTCCGGAGCAAAAAAGACAAACGTCCAGCTTTTGCTGCCACAGCAAAGGTGCCAGCGGGGAAAAGTAATGCTGGTTCTCATTGCCTCCTGGAACTCCTTCAAATGCCCCAGACAATTTGGCCCTCTCTGCTTTCCTGCGGACTCCATCCTCAAAAGCACCTGTTTTCGCTTTCGGCAACCTCAGGAGCAAAAAAGACAAACGTCCAGCTTTTGCTGCCACAGCAAAGGTGCCAGCGGGGAAAAGTAATGCTGGTTCTCACTGCCTCCTGGAACCCTTTCAAATGCCACAGACAATTTGGCCCTCTCTGCTTTCCTGCGGACTCCATCCTCAAAAGCACCTGTTTTCACTTTCGGCAGCCTCCAGAGCAAAAAAGACAAACGTCCAGCTTTTGCTGCCACAGCAAAGGTGCCAGCGGGGAAAAGTAATGCTGGTTCTCACTGCCTCCTGGAACCTCTTCAAATGCCCCAGACAATTTGGCCCTCTTTGCTTTCCTGCGGACTCCATCCTCAAAAGCACCTGTTTTCGCTTTCGGCAGCCTCCGGAGCAAAAAAGACAAACGTCCAGCTTTTGCTGCCACAGCAAAGGTGCCAGCGGGGAAATATGATGCTGGTCCTCACTGCCTCCTGGAACCTCTTCAAATGCCCCAGACAATTTGGCCCTCTCTGCTTTCCTGCGGACTCCATCCTCAAAAGCACCTATTTTCGTTTTCGGCAACCTCCGGAGCAAAAAAGACAAACGTCTTGCTTTTGCTGCCACAGCAAAGGTGCCAGCGGGGAAAAGTAATGCTGGTTCTCACTGCCTCCTGGAACCCTTTCAAATGCCACAGACAATTTGGCCCTCTCTGCTTTCCTGCGGATTCCATCCTCAAAAGAACGTATTTTCGCTTTCGGCAACCTCCAAAGCAAAAAAGACAAACGTCCAGCTTTTGCTGCCACAGCAAAGGTGCCAGCGGGGAAAAGTAATGCTGGTTCTCACTGCCTCCTGGAACCCTTTCAAAAGCCACAGACAATTTGGCCCTCTCTGCTTTCCTGCGGACTCCATCCTCAAAAGCACCTGTTTTCGCTTTCGGCAACCTCCGGAGCAAAAAAGACAAACGTCCAGCTTTTGCTGCCACAGCAAAGGTGCCAGCGGGGAAAAGTAATGCTGGTTCTCACTGCCTCCTGGAACTCCTTCAAATGCCACGGACAATTTGGCTCTCTCTGCTTTCCTGCGGACTCCATCCTCAAAAGCACCTGTTTTCGCTTTCGGCAGCCTCCGGAGCAAAAAAGACAAACGTCCAGCTTTTGCTGCCACAGCAAAGGTGCCAGCGGGGAAAAGTAATGCTGGTTCTCACTGCCTCCTGGAACCCTTTCAAAAGCCACAGACAATTTGGCCCTCTCTGCTTTCCTGCGAATTCCATCCTCAAAAGAACGTATTTTCGCTTTCGGCAACCTCCAAAGCAAAAAAGACAAACGTCCAGCTTTTGCTGCCACAGCAAAGGTGCCAGCGGGGAAAACTAATGCTGGTTCTCACTGCCTCCTGGAACCTCTTCAAATGCCCCAGACAATTTGGCCCTCTCTGCTTTCCTGCGGACTCCATCCTCAAAAGCACCTGTTTTCGCTGTCGGCAACCTCCGGAGCAAAAAAGACAAACGTCCAGCTTTTGCTGCCACAGCAAAGGTGCCAGCGGGGAAATATGATGCTGGTCCTCACTGCCTCCTGGAACCTCTTCAAATGCCCCAGACAATTTGGCCCTCTCTGCTTTCCTGCGGACTCCATCCTCAAAAGCACCTGTTTTCGCTGTCGGCAACCTCCGGAGCAAAAAAGACAAACGTCTTGCTTTTGCTGCCACAGCAAAGGTGCCAGCGGGGAAAAGTAATGCTGGTTCTCACTGCCTCCTGGAACCCTTTCAAATGCCACAGACAATTTGGCCCTCTCTGCTTTCCTGCGGACTCCATCCTCAAAAGCACCTGTTTTCGCTTTCGGCAGCCTCCGGAGCAAAAAAGACAAACGTCCAGCTTTTGCTGCCACAGCAAAGGTGCTAGCGGGGAAAAGTAATGCTGGTCCTCACTGCCTCCTGGAAGCTCTTCAAATGCCCCAGACAATTTGGCCCTCTCTGCTTTCCTGCGGACTCCATCCTCAAAAGCACCTGTTTTCGCTGTCGGCAACCTCCGGAGCAAAAAAGACAAACGTCTTGCTTTTGCTGCCACAGCAAAGGTGCCAGCGGGGAAAAGTAATGCTGGTTCTCACTGCCTCCTGGAACCCTTTCAAATGCCACAGACAATTTGGCCCTCTCTGCTTTCCTGCGGACTCCATCCTCAAAAGCACCTGTTTTCGCTTTCGGCAGCCTCCGGAGCAAAAAAGACAAACGTCCAGCTTTTGCTGCCACAGCAAAGGTGCTAGCGGGGAAAAGTAATGCTGGTCCTCACTGCCTCCTGGAAGCTCTTCAAATGCCCCAGACAATTTGGCCCTCTCTGCTTTCCTGCGGATTCCATCCTCAAAAGCACCTATTTTCGCTTTCGGCAACCTCAGGAGCAAAAAGACAAACGTCCAGCTTTTGCTGCCACAGCAAAGGTGCCAGTGGGGAAAAGTAATGCTGGTTCTCACTGCCTCCTGGAACCCTTTCAAATGCCACAGACAATTTGGCCCTCTCTGCTTTCCTGCGGATTCCATCCTCAAAAGAACGTATTTTCGCTTTCGGCAACCTCCGGAGCAAAAAAGACAAACGTCCAGCTTTTGCTGCCACAGCAAAGGTGCCAGCGGGGAAATATGATGCTGGTCCTCACTGCCTCCTGGAACCTCTTCAAATGCCCCAGACAATTTGGCCCTCTCTGCTTTCCTGCGGACTCCATCCTCAAAAGCACCTGTTTTCGCTGTCGGCAACCTCCGGAGCAAAAAAGACAAACGTCTTGCTTTTGCTGCCACAGCAAAGGTGCCAGCGGGGAAAAGTAATGCTGGTTCTCACTGCCTCCTGGAACCCTTTCAAATGCCACAGACAATTTGGCCCTCTCTGCTTTCCTGCGGACTCCATCCTCAAAAGCACCTGTTTTCGCTTTCGGCAGCCTCCGGAGCAAAAAAGACAAACGTCCAGCTTTTGCTGCCACAGCAAAGGTGCCAGCGGGGAAAAGTAATGCTGGTCCTCACTGCCTCCT
Organism: Vanellus vanellus; assembly: GCF_965231255.1. NCBI lineage: Eukaryota > Metazoa > Chordata > Aves > Charadriiformes > Charadriidae > Vanellus > Vanellus vanellus. The sequence continues at coordinate 29,833 of NW_028127787.1, forward strand.
GGAAGCTCTTCAAATGCCCCAGACAATTTGGCCCTCTCTGCTTTCCTGCGGATTCCATCCTCAAAAGCACCTATTTTCGCTTTCGGCAACCTCAGGAGCAAAAAGACAAACGTCCAGCTTTTGCTGCCACAGCAAAGGTGCCAGTGGGGAAAAGTAATGCTGGTTCTCACTGCCTCCTGGAACCCTTTCAAATGCCACAGACAATTTGGCCCTCTCTGCTTTCCTGCGGATTCCATCCTCAAAAGAACGTATTTTCGCTTTCGGCAACCTCCGGAGCAAAAAAGACAAACGTCCAGCTTTTGCTGCCACAGCAAAGGTGCCAGCGGGGAAAAGTAATGCTGGTTCTCACTGCCTCCTGGAACTCCTTCAAATGCCACGGACAATTTGGCTCTCTCTGCTTTCCTGCGGACTCCATCCTCAAAAGCACCTGTTTTCGCTTTCGGCAACCTCCGGAGCAAAAAAGACAAACGTCCAGCTTTTGCTGCCACAGCAAAGGTGCCAGCGGGGAAAAGTAATGCTGGTTCTCACTGCCTCCTGGAACCCTTTCAAATGCCACAGACAATTTGGCCCTCTCTGCTTTCCTGCGGACTCCATCCTCAAAAGCACCTGTTTTCGCTTTCGGCAACCTCCGGAGCAAAAAAGACAAACGTCCAGCTTTTGCTGCCACAGCAAAGGTGCCAGCGGGGAAAAGTAATGCTGGTTCTCACTGCCTCCTGGAACCTCTTCAAATGCCCCAGACAATTTGGCCCTCTCTGCTTTCCTGCGGACTCCATCCTCAAAAGCACCTGTTTTCGCTGTCGGCAACCTCCGGAGCAAAAAAGACAAACGTCCAGCTTTTGCTGCCACAGCAAAGGTGCCAGCGGGGAAAAGTAATGCTGGTTCTCATTGCCTCCTGGAACTCCTTCAAATGCCCCAGACAATTTGGCCCTCTCTGCTTTCCTGCGGACTCCATCCTCAAAAGCACCTGTTTTCGCTTTCGGCAACCTCAGGAGCAAAAAAGACAAACGTCCAGCTTTTGCTGCCACAGCAAAGGTGCCAGCGGGGAAAAGTAATGCTGGTTCTCACTGCCTCCTGGAACCCTTTCAAATGCCACAGACAATTTGGCCCTCTCTGCTTTCCTGCGGACTCCATCCTCAAAAGCACCTGTTTTCACTTTCGGCAGCCTCCGGAGCAAAAAAGACAAACGTCCAGCTTTTGCTGCCACAGCAAAGGTGCCAGCGGGGAAAAGTAATGCTGGTTCTCACTGCCTCCTGGAACCTCTTCAAATGCCCCAGACAATTTGGCCCTCTTTGCTTTCCTGCGGACTCCATCCTCAAAAGCACCTGTTTTCGCTGTCGGCAACCTCCGGAGCAAAAAAGACAAACGTCCAGCTTTTGCTGCCACAGCAAAGGTGCCAGCGGGGAAAAGTAATGCTGGTTCTCACTGCCTCCTGGAACCCTTTCAAATGCCACAGACAATTTGGCCCTCTCTGCTTTCCTGCGGACTCCATCCTCAAAAGCACCTGTTTTCGCTTTCGGCAGCCTCCGGAGCAAAAAAGACAAACGTCCAGCTTTTGCTGCCACAGCAAAGGTGCCAGCGGGGAAATATGATGCTGGTCCTCACTGCCTCCTGGAACCTCTTCAAATGCCCCAGACAATTTGGCCCTCTCTGCTTTCCTGCGGACTCCATCCTCAAAAGCACCTATTTTCGTTTTCGGCAACCTCCGGAGCAAAAAAGACAAACGTCTTGCTTTTGCTGCCACAGCAAAGGTGCCAGCGGGGAAAAGTAATGCTGGTTCTCACTGCCTCCTGGAACCCTTTCAAATGCCACAGACAATTTGGCCCTCTCTGCTTTCCTGCGGATTCCATCCTCAAAAGAACGTATTTTCGCTTTCGGCAACCTCCAAAGCAAAAAAGACAAACGTCCAGCTTTTGCTGCCACAGCAAAGGTGCCAGCGGGGAAAAGTAATGCTGGTTCTCACTGCCTCCTGGAACCTCTTCAAATGCCCCAGACAATTTGGCCCTCTCTGCTTTCCTGCGGACTCCATCCTCAAAAGCACCTGTTTTCGCTGTCGGCAACCTCCGGAGCAAAAAAGACAAACGTCCAGCTTTTGCTGCCACAGCAAAGGTGCCAGCGGGGAAAAGTAATGCTGGTTCTCATTGCCTCCTGGAACTCCTTCAAATGCCCCAGACAATTTGGCCCTCTCTGCTTTCCTGCGGACTCCATCCTCAAAAGCACCTGTTTTCGCTTTCGGCAACCTCAGGAGCAAAAAAGACAAACGTCCAGCTTTTGCTGCCACAGCAAAGGTGCCAGCGGGGAAAAGTAATGCTGGTTCTCACTGCCTCCTGGAACCCTTTCAAATGCCACAGACAATTTGGCCCTCTCTGCTTTCCTGCGGACTCCATCCTCAAAAGCACCTGTTTTCACTTTCGGCAGCCTCCGGAGCAAAAAAGACAAACGTCCAGCTTTTGCTGCCACAGCAAAGGTGCCAGCGGGGAAAAGTAATGCTGGTTCTCACTGCCTCCTGGAACCTCTTCAAATGCCCCAGACAATTTGGCCCTCTTTGCTTTCCTGCGGACTCCATCCTCAAAAGCACCTGTTTTCGCTGTCGGCAACCTCCGGAGCAAAAAAGACAAACGTCCAGCTTTTGCTGCCACAGCAAAGGTGCCAGCGGGGAAAAGTAATGCTGGTTCTCACTGCCTCCTGGAACCCTTTCAAATGCCACAGACAATTTGGCCCTCTCTGCTTTCCTGCGGACTCCATCCTCAAAAGCACCTGTTTTCGCTTTCGGCAGCCTCCGGAGCAAAAAAGACAAACGTCCAGCTTTTGCTGCCACAGCAAAGGTGCCAGCGGGGAAATATGATGCTGGTCCTCACTGCCTCCTGGAACCTCTTCAAATGCCCCAGACAATTTGGCCCTCTCTGCTTTCCTGCGGACTCCATCCTCAAAAGCACCTATTTTCGTTTTCGGCAACCTCCGGAGCAAAAAAGACAAACGTCTTGCTTTTGCTGCCACAGCAAAGGTGCCAGCGGGGAAAAGTAATGCTGGTTCTCACTGCCTCCTGGAACCCTTTCAAATGCCACAGACAATTTGGCCCTCTCTGCTTTCCTGCGGATTCCATCCTCAAAAGAACGTATTTTCGCTTTCGGCAACCTCCAAAGCAAAAAAGACAAACGTCCAGCTTTTGCTGCCACAGCAAAGGTGCCAGCGGGGAAAAGTAATGCTGGTTCTCACTGCCTCCTGGAACCCTTTCAAAAGCCACAGACAATTTGGCCCTCTCTGCTTTCCTGCGGACTCCATCCTCAAAAGCACCTGTTTTCGCTTTCGGCAACCTCCGGAGCAAAAAAGACAAACGTCCAGCTTTTGCTGCCACAGCAAAGGTGCCAGCGGGGAAAAGTAATGCTGGTTCTCACTGCCTCCTGGAACTCCTTCAAATGCCACGGACAATTTGGCTCTCTCTGCTTTCCTGCGGACTCCATCCTCAAAAGCACCTGTTTTCGCTTTCGGCAGCCTCCGGAGCAAAAAAGACAAACGTCCAGCTTTTGCTGCCACAGCAAAGGTGCCAGCGGGGAAAAGTAATGCTGGTTCTCACTGCCTCCTGGAACCCTTTCAAAAGCCACAGACAATTTGGCCCTCTCTGCTTTCCTGCGGATTCCATCCTCAAAAGAACGTATTTTCGCTTTCGGCAACCTCCAAAGCAAAAAAGACAAACGTCCAGCTTTTGCTGCCACAGCAAAGGTGCCAGCGGGGAAAACTAATGCTGGTTCTCACTGCCTCCTGGAACCTCTTCAAATGCCCCAGACAATTTGGCCCTCTCTGCTTTCCTGCGGACTCCATCCTCAAAAGCACCTGTTTTCGCTGTCGGCAACCTCCGGAGCAAAAAAGACAAACGTCCAGCTTTTGCTGCCACAGCAAAGGTGCCAGCGGGGAAATATGATGCTGGTCCTCACTGCCTCCTGGAACCTCTTCAAATGCCCCAGACAATTTGGCCCTCTCTGCTTTCCTGCGGACTCCATCCTCAAAAGCACCTGTTTTCGCTGTCGGCAACCTCCGGAGCAAAAAAGACAAACGTCTTGCTTTTGCTGCCACAGCAAAGGTGCCAGCGGGGAAAAGTAATGCTGGTTCTCACTGCCTCCTGGAACCCTTTCAAATGCCACAGACAATTTGGCCCTCTCTGCTTTCCTGCGGACTCCATCCTCAAAAGCACCTGTTTTCGCTTTCGGCAGCCTCCGGAGCAAAAAAGACAAACGTCCAGCTTTTGCTGCCACAGCAAAGGTGCTAGCGGGGAAAAGTAATGCTGGTCCTCACTGCCTCCTGGAAGCTCTTCAAATGCCACAGACAATTTGGCCCTCTCTGCTTTCCTGCGGATTCCATCCTCAAAAGCACCTATTTTCGCTTTCGGCAACCTCAGGAGCAAAAAGACAAACGTCCAGCTTTTGCTGCCACAGCAAAGGTGCCAGTGGGGAAAAGTAATGCTGGTTCTCACTGCCTCCTGGAACCCTTTCAAATGCCACAGACAATTTGGCCCTCTCTGCTTTCCTGCGGATTCCATCCTCAAAAGAACGTATTTTCGCTTTCGGCAACCTCCGGAGCAAAAAAGACAAACGTCCAGCTTTTGCTGCCACAGCAAAGGTGCCAGCGGGGAAATATGATGCTGGTCCTCACTGCCTCCTGGAACCTCTTCAAATGCCCCAGACAATTTGGCCCTCTCTGCTTTCCTGCGGACTCCATCCTCAAAAGCACCTGTTTTCGCTGTCGGCAACCTCCGGAGCAAAAAAGACAAACGTCTTGCTTTTGCTGCCACAGCAAAGGTGCCAGCGGGGAAAAGTAATGCTGGTTCTCACTGCCTCCTGGAACCCTTTCAAATGCCACAGACAATTTGGCCCTCTCTGCTTTCCTGCGGACTCCATCCTCAAAAGCACCTGTTTTCGCTTTCGGCAGCCTCCGGAGCAAAAAAGACAAACGTCCAGCTTTTGCTGCCACAGCAAAGGTGCCAGCGGGGAAAAGTAATGCTGGTCCTCACTGCCTCCTGGAAGCTCTTCAAATGCCCCAGACAATTTGGCCCTCTCTGCTTTCCTGCGGATTCCATCCTCAAAAGCACCTATTTTCGCTTTCGGCAACCTCAGGAGCAAAAAGACAAACGTCCAGCTTTTGCTGCCACAGCAAAGGTGCCAGTGGGGAAAAGTAATGCTGGTTCTCACTGCCTCCTGGAACCCTTTCAAATGCCACAGACAATTTGGCCCTCTCTGCTTTCCTGCGGATTCCATCCTCAAAAGAACGTATTTTCGCTTTCGGCAACCTCCGGAGCAAAAAAGACAAACGTCCAGCTTTTGCTGCCACAGCAAAGGTGCCAGCGGGGAAAGTAATGCTGGTTCTCACTGCCTCCTGGAACTCCTTCAAATGCCACGGACAATTTGGCTCTCTCTGCTTTCCTGCGGACTCCATCCTCAAAAGCACCTGTTTTCGCTTTCGGCAACCTCCGGAGCAAAAAAGACAAACGTCCAGCTTTTGCTGCCACAGCAAAGGTGCCAGCGGGGAAAAGTAATGCTGGTTCTCACTGCCTCCTGGAACTCTTTCAAATGCCACAGACAATTTGGCCCTCTCTGCTTTCCTGCGGACTCCATCCTCAAAAGCACCTGTTTTCGCTTTCGGCAACTCCGGAGCAAAAAAGACAAACGTCCAGCTTTTGCTGCCACAGCAAAGGTGCCAGCGGGAAAAAGTAATGCTGGTTCTCACTGCCTCCTGGAACCTCTTCAAATGCCCCCAGACAATTTGGCCCTCTCTGCTTTCCTGCGGACTCCATCCTCAAAAGCACCTGTTTTCGCTTTCGGCAGCCTCCGGAGCAAAAAAGACAATCGTCCAGCTTTGCTGCCACAGGAAAGGTGCCAGCGGGGAAAAGTAATGCTGGTTCTCACTGCCTCTGGAACTCCTTCAAATGCCACAGACAATTTGGCTCTCTCTGCTTTCCTGCGGACTCCATCCTCAAAAGCACCTGTTTTCGCTTTCGGCAACCTCAGGAGCAAAAAAGACAAACGTCCAGCTTTGCTGCCACAGCAAAGGTGCCAGCGGGGAAAAGTAATGCTGGTTCTCACTGCCTCCTGGAACCTCTTCTAATGCCCCAGACAATTTGGCCCTCTCTGCTTTCCTGCGGACTCCATCCTCAAAAGCACCTGTTTTCGCTTTCGGCAGCCTCCGGAGCAAAAAAGACAAACGTCCAGCTTTTGCTGCCACAGCAAAGGTGCCAGCGGGGAAAAGTAATGCTGGTTCTCACTGCCTCCTGGAACCCTTTCAAAAGCCACAGACAATTTGGCCCTCTCTGCTTTCCTGCGGACTCCATCCTCAAAAGCACCTGTTTTCGCTTTCGGCAGCCTCCGGAGCAAAAAAGACAAACGTCCAGCTTTTGCTGCCACAGCAAAGGTGCCAGCGGGGAAAAGTAATGCTGGTTCTCACTGCCTCCTGGAACCCTTTCAAATGCCACAGACAATTTGGCCCTCTCTGCTTTCCTGCGGACTCCATCCTCAAAAGCACCTGTTTTCGCTTTCGGCAGCCTCCAGAGCAAAAAAGACAAACGTCCAGCTTTTGCTGCCACAGCAAAGGTGCCAGCGGGGAATATGATGCTGGTCCTCACTGCCTCCCGGAACCTCTTCAAATGCCCCAGACAATTTGGCCCTTTCTGCTTTCCTGCGGAATCCATCCTCAAAAGCACCTGTTTTCGCTTTCGGCAACCTCCGGAGCAAAAAAGACAAACGTCCAGCTTTTGCTGCCACAGCAAAGGTGCCAGCGGGGAAAAGTAATGCTGGTTCTCACTGCCTCCTGGAACCCTTTCAAATGCCACAGACAATTTGGCCCTCTCTGCTTTCCTGCGGACTCCATCCTCAAAAGCACCTGTTTTCGCTTTCGGCAGCCTCCGGAGCAAAAAAGACAAACGTCCAGCTTTTGCTGCCACAGCAAAGGTGCCAGCGGGGAAAAGTAATGCTGGTCCTCACTGCCTCCTGGAACCCCTTCAAATGCCCCAGACAATTTGGCCCTCTCTGCTTTCCTGCGGACTCCATCCTCAAAAGCACCTGTTTTCGCTTTTGGCAACCTCAGGAGCAAAAAAGACAAACGTCCAGCTTTTGCTGCCACAGCAAAGGTGCCAGCGGGGAAAAGTAATGCTGGTTCTCACTGCCTCCTGGAACTCCTTCAAATGCCACAGACAATTTGGCTCTCTCTGCTTTCCTGCGGACTCCATCCTCAAAAGCACCTGTTTTCGCTTTCGGCAACCTCCGGAGCAAAAAAGACAAACGTCCAGCTTTTGCTGCCACAGCAAAGGTGCCAGCGGGGAAAAGTAATGCTGGTTCTCACTGCCTCCTGGAACCCTTTCAAATGCCACAGACAATTTGGCCCTCTCTGCTTTCCTGCGGACTCCATCCTCAAAAGCACCTGTTTTCGCTTTCGGCAGCCTCCGGAGCAAAAAAGACAAACGTCCAGCTTTTGCTGCCACAGCAAAGGTGCCAGCGGGGAAAAGTAATGCTGGTTCTCACTGCCTCCTGGAACCCTTTCAAATGCCACAGACAATTTGGCCCTCTCTGCTTTCCTGCGGACTCCATCCTCAAAAGCACCTGTTTTCGCTTTCGGCAACCTCAGGAGCAAAAAAGACAAACGTCCAGCTTTTGCTGCCACAGCAAAGGTGCCAGTGGGGAAAAGTAATGCTGGTTCTCACTGCCTCCTGGAACCCTTTCAAATGCCCCAGACAATTTGGCCCTCTCTGCTTTCCTGCGGACTCCATCCTCAAAAGCACCTGTTTTCGCTTTCGGCAACCTCCGGAGCAAAAAAGACAAACGTCCAGCTTTTGCTGCCACAGCAAAGGTGCCAGCGGGGAAAAGTAATGCTGGTTCTCACTGCCTCCTGGAACCTCTTCAAATGCCACAGACAATTTGTCCCTCTCTGCTTTCCTGCGGACTCCATCCTCAAAAGCACCTGTTTTCGCTTTCGGCAATTTCCGGAGCAAAAAAGACAAACGTCCAGCTTTTGCTGCCACAGCAAAGGTGCCAGCGGGGAAAAGTAATGCTGGTTCTCACTGCCTCCTGGAACCCTTTCAAATGCCACAGACAATTTGGCCCTCTCTGCTTTCCTGCGGACTCCATCCTCAAAAGCATCTGTTTTCGCTTTTGGCAACCTCCGGAGCAAAAAAGACAAACGTCCAGCTTTTGCTGCCACAGCAAAGGTGCCAGCGGGGAAATATGATGCTGGTCCTCACTGCCTCCTGGAACTCCTTCAAATGCCCCAGACAATTTGGCCCTCTCTGCTTTCCTGCGGACTCCATCCTCATAGGCACCTATTTTCGCTTTCGGCAGCCTCCGGAGCAAAAAAGACAAACGTCCAGCTTTTGCTGCCACAGCAAAGGTGCCATCGGGGAAAAGTAATGCTGGTTCTCACTGCCTCCTGGAACCTCTTCAAATGCCCCAGACAATTTGGCCCTCTCTGCTTTCCTGTGGACTCCATCTTCAAAAGCACCTGTTTTCGCTTTCGGCAACCTCCGGAGCAAAAAAGACAAACGTCCAGCTTTTGCTGCCACAGCAAAGGTGCCAGCGGGGAAAAGTAATGCTGGTTCTCACTGCCTCCTGGAACCCCTTTCAAATGCCCCAGACAATTTGGCCCTCTCTGCTTTCCTGCGGACTCCATCTCCATCCTCAAAAGCACCTGTTTTCGCTTTCGGCAGCCTCCGGAGCAAAAAAGACAAACGTCCAGCTTTTGCTGCCACAGCAAAGGTGCCAGCGGGGAAAAGTAATGCTGGTTCTCACTGCCTCCTGGAACCTCTTCAAATGCCACAGACAATTTGGCCCTCTCTGCTTTCCTGCGGACTCCATCCTCAAAAGCACCTTTTTTCAGTTTCGGCAAAACTCCGGAGCAAAAAAGACAAACGTCCAGCTTTTGCTGCCACAGCAAAGGTGCCAGCGGGGAAAAGTAATGCTGGTTCTCACTGCCTCCTGGAACCCTTTCAAATGCCACAGACAATTTGGCCCTCTCTGCTTTCCTGCGGACTCCATCCTCAAAAGCACCTGTTTTCGCTTTCGGCAGCCTCCGGAGCAAAAAAGACAAACGTCCAGCTTTTGCTGCCACAGCAAAGGTGCCAGCGGGGAAAAGTAATGCTGGTTCTCACTGCCTCCTGGAACTCCTTCAAATGCCACAGACAATTTGGCTCTCTCTGCTTTCCTGCGGACTCCATCCTCAAAAGCACCTGTTTTCGCTTTCGGCAACCTCCGGAGAAAAATAGAAAAACCTCCAGCTTTTGCTGCCACAGTAAAGGTGCCAGCGGGGAAAAGTAATGCTGGTTCTCACTGCCTCCTGGAACCTCTTCAAATGCCCCAGACAATTTGGCCCTCTCTGCTTTCCTGCGGACTCCATCCTCAAAAGCACCTGTTTTCGCTTTCGGCAGCCTCCAGAGCAAAAAAGACAAACGTCCAGCTTTTGCTGCCACAGCAAAGGTGCCAGCGGGGAATATGATGCTGGTCCTCACTGCCTCCCGGAACCTCTTCAAATGCCCCAGACAATTTGGCCCTTTCCGCTTTCCTGCGGAATCCATCCTCAAAAGCACCTGTTTTCGCTTTCGGCAACCTCCGGAGCAAAAAAGACAAACGTCCAGCTTTTGCTGCCACAGCAAAGGTGCCAGCGGGGAAAAGTAATGCTGGTTCTCACTGCCTCCTGGAACCCTTTCAAATGCCACAGACAATTTGGCCCTCTCTGCTTTCCTGCGGACTCCATCCTCAAAAGCACCTGTTTTCGCTTTCGGCAGCCTCCGGAGCAAAAAAGACAAACGTCCAGCTTTTGCTGCCACAGCAAAGGTGCCAGCGGGGAAAAGTAATGCTGGTCCTCACTGCCTCCTGGAACCCCTTCAAATGCCCCAGACAATTTGGCCCTCTCTGCTTTCCTGCGGACTCCATCCTCAAAAGCACCTGTTTTCGCTTTTGGCAACCTCAGGAGCAAAAAAGACAAACGTCCAGCTTTTGCTGCCACAGCAAAGGTGCCAGCGGGGAAAAGTAATGCTGGTTCTCACTGCCTCCTGGAACCCTTTCAAATGCCACAGACAATTTGGCCCTCTCTGCTTTCCTGCGGACTCCATCCTCAAAAGCACCTGTTTTCGCTTTCGGCAGCCTCCGGAGCAAAAAAGACAAACGTCCAGCTTTTGCTGCC
>NW_028127786.1:0-44449 GCF_965231255.1 Vanellus vanellus
AGGAGGCAGTGAGAACCAGCATTACTTTTCCCCGCTGGCACCTTTGCTGTGGCAGCAAAAGCTGGACGTTTGTCTTTTTTGCTCCGGAGGCTGCCAAAAGCGAAAACAGGTGCTTTTGAGGATGGAGTCCGCAGGAAAGCAGAGAGGGCCAAATTGTCTGGGGCATTTGAAGAGGTTCCAGGAGCAGTGAGAACCAGCATTACTTTTCCCCGCTGGCACTTTGCTGTGCAGCAAAAGCTGGACGTTTGTCTTTTTTGCTCCGGAGGCTGCCGAAAGCGAAAACAGGTGCTTTTGAGGATGGAGTCCGCAGGAAAGCAGAGAGGGCCAAATTGTCTGTGGCATTTGAAAGGGTTCCAGGAGGCAGTGAGAACCAGCATTACTTTTCCCGCTGGCACCTTTGCTGTGGCAGCAAAAGCTGGACGTTTGTCTTTTTTGCTCCGGAGGCTGCCGAAAGCGAAAACAGGTGCTTTTGAGGATGGAGTCCGCAGGAAAGCAGAGAGGGCCAAATTGTCTGTGGCATTTGAAAGGGTTCCAGGAGGCAGTGAGAACCAGCATTACTTTTCCCCGCTGGCACCTTTGCTGTGGCAGCAAAAGCTGGACGTTTGTCTTTTTGCTCCGGAGGCTGCCGAAAGCGAAAACAGGTGCTTTTGAGGATGGAGTCCGCAGGAAAGCAGAGAGGGCCAAATTTGTCTGTGGCATTTGAAAGGTTCCAGGAGGCAGTGAGAACCAGCATTACTTTTCCCCGCTGGCACCTTTGCTGTGGCAGCAAAAGCTGGACGTTTGTCTTTTTTGCTCCGGAGGCTGCCGAAAGCGAAAACAGGTGCTTTTGAGGATGGAGTCCGCAGGAAAAGAGAGGCCAAATTTGTCTGGGCATTGAAAGGGTTCCAGGAGGCAGTGAGAACCAGCATTACTTTTCCCCGCTGGCACCTTTGCTGTGGCAGCAAAAGCTGGACGTTTGTCTTTTTGCTCCGGAGGCTGCCTAAAAGCGAAAACAGGTGCTTTTGAGGATGGAGTCCGCAGGAAAGCAGAGAGGCCAAATTGTCTGGGGCATTTGGAAAGGGTTCCAGGAGGCAGTGAGAACCAGCATTACTTTTTCCCCGCTGGCACCTTTGCTGTGGCAGCAAAAGCTGGACGTTTGTCTTTTTTGCTCGGAGGCTGCCGAAAGCGAAAACAGGTGCTTTTGAGGATGGAGTCCGCAGGAAAGCAGAGAGGGCCAAATTGTCTGTGGCATTTGAAAGGGTTCCAGGAGGCAGTGAGAACCAGCATTACTTTTCCCCGCTGGCACCTTTGCTGTGGCAGCAAAAGCTGGCCGTTTGTCTTTTTTGCTCGGAGGCTGCCGAAAGCGAAAACAGGTGCTTTTGAGGATGGAGTCCGCAGGAAAGCAGAGAGGGCAAATTGTCTTGTGCATTGAAAGAGGTTCCAGGAGGCAGTGAGAACCAGCATTACTTTTCCCCGCTGGCACCTTTGCTGTGGCAGCAAAAGCTGGACGTTTGTCTTTTTTGCTCCGGAGGCTGCCGAAAGCGAAAACAGGGTGCTTTTGAGGATGGAGTCCGCAGGAAAGCAGAGAGGGCCAAATTGTCTGGGGCATTTGAAAGGGTTCCAGGAGGCATGAGAACCAGCATTACTTTTCCCCGCTGGCACCTTTGCTGTGGCAGCAAAAGCTGGACGTTTGTCTTTTTGCTCCGGAGGTTGCCGAAAGCGAAAACAGGTGCTTTTGAGGATGGGGTCCGCAGGAAAGCAGAGAGGGCCAAATTGTCTGGGGAATTTGAAAGGGTTCCAGGAGGCAGTGAGAACCAGCATTACTTTTCCCCGCTGGCTCCTTTGCTGTGGCAGCAAAAGCTGGACGTTTGTCTTTTTGCTCCGGAGGCTGCCGAAAGCGAAAACAGGTGCTTTTGAGGATGGAGTCCGCAGGAAAGCAGAGAGGGCCAAATTGTCTGTGGCATTTGAAAGAGTTCCAGGAGGCAGTGAGAACCAGCATTACTTTTCCCGCTGGCACCTTTGCTGTGGCAGCAAAAGCTGGACGTTTGTCTTTTTACCACCGGAGGCTGCCGAAAGTGAAAAAAGGCGCTTTTGAGGATAGAGTCCGCAGGAAAGCAGAGAGGGCCAAATTGTCAGGGGCATTTGAAGAGGTTCCAGGAGGCAGTGAGAACCAGCATTACTTTTCCCCGCTGGCACCTTTGCTGTGGCAGCAAAAGCTGGACGTTTGTCTTTTTTGCTCCGGAGGCTGCCGAAAGCGAAAACAGGTGCTTTTGAGGATGGAGTCCGCAGGAAAGCAGAGAGGGCCAAATTGTCTGTGGCATTTGAAAGAGTTCCAGGAGGCAGTGAGAACCAGCATTACTTTCCCCGCTGGCACCTTTGCTGTGGCAGCAAAAGCTGGACGTTTGTCTTTTTACCACCGGAGGCTGCCGAAAGTGAAAAAAGGCGCTTTTGAGGATAGAGTCCGCAGGAAAGCAGAGAGGCCAAATTGTCAGGGGCATTTGAAGAGGTTCCAGGAGGCAGTGAGAACCAGCATTACTTTTCCCCGCTGGCACCTTTGCTGTGGCAGCAAAAGCTGGACGTTTGTCTTTTTTGCTCCGGAGGCTGCCGAAAGCGAAAACAGGTGCTTTTGAGGATGGAGTCCGCAGGAAAGCAGAGAGGGCCAAATTGTCTGTGGCATTTGAAAGGGTTCCAGGAGGCAGTGAGAACCAGCATTACTTTTCCCCGCTGGCACCTTTGCTGTGGCAGCAAAAGCTGGACGTTTGTCTTTTTTGCTCCGGAGGCTGCCAAAAGCGAAAACAGGTGCTTTTGAAGATGGAGTCCGCAGGAAAGCAGAGAGGGCCAAATTGTCTGGGGCATTTGAAGAGGTTCCAGGAGGCAGTGAGAACCAGCATTACTTTTCCCCGCTGGCACCTTTGCTGTGGCAGCAAAAGCTGGACGTTTGTCTTTTTTGCTCCGGACGCTGCCGAAAGCGAAAACAGGTGCTTTTGAGGATGGAGTCCGCAGGAAAGCAGAGAGGGCCAAATTGTCTGGGGCATTTGAAAGGGTTCCAGGAGGCAGTGAGAACCAGCATTACTTTTCCCCGCTGGCACCTTTGCTGTGGCAGCAAAAGCTGGACGTTTGTCTTTTTTGCTCCGGAGGCTGCCGAAAGCGAAAACAGGTGCTTTTGAGGATGGAGTCCGCAGGAAAGCAGAGAGGGCCAAATTGTCTGTGGCATTTGAAAGGGTTCCAGGAGGCAGTGAGAACCAGCATTACTTTTCCCCGCTGGTACCTTTGCTGTGGCAGCAAAAGCTGGACGTTTGTCTTTTTTGCTCCGGAGGCTGCCGAAAGCGAAAACAGGTGCTTTTGAGGATGGAGTCCGCAGGAAAGCAGAGAGGGCCAAATTGTCTGTGGCATTTGAAAGGGTTCCAGGAGGCAGTGAGAACCAGCATTACTTTTCCCCGCTGGCACCTTTGCTGTGGCAGCAAAAGCTGGACGTTTGTCTTTTTTGCTCCGGAGGCTGCCGAAAGCGAAAACAGGTGCTTTTGAGGATGGAGTCCGCAGGAAAGCAGAGAGGGCCAAATTGTCTGGGGCATTTGAAGAGGTTCCAGGAGGCAGTGAGAACCAGCATTACTTTTCCCCGCTGGCACCTTTGCTGTGGCAGCAAAAGCTGGACGTTTGTCTTTTTTGCTCCGGAGGCTGCCGAAAGCGAAAACAGGTGCTTTTGAGGATGGAGTCCGCAGGAAAGCAGAGAGGGCCAAATTGTCTGTGGCATTTGAAAGGGTTCCAGGAGGCAGTGAGAACCAGCATTACTTTTCCCCGCTGGCACCTTTGCTGTGGCAGCAAAAGCTGGACGTTTGTCTTTTTTGCTCCGGAGGTTGCCGAAAGCGAAAACAGGTGCTTTTGAGGATGGAGTCCGCAGGAAAGCAGAGAGGGCCAAATTGTCTGGAGCATTTGAAAGGGTTCCAGGAGGCAGTGAGAACCAGCATTACTTTTCCCCGCTGGCACCTTTGCTGTGGCAGCAAAAGCTGGACGTTTGTCTTTTTTGCTCCGGAGGCTGCCGAAAGCGAAAAAAGGTGCTTTTGAGGATGGAGTCCGCAGGAAAGCAGAGAGGGCCAAATTGTCTGGGGCATTTGAAAGGGTTCCAGGAGGCAGTGAGAACCAGCATTACTTTTCCCCGCTGGCACCTTTGCTGTGGCAGCAAAAGCTGGACGTTTGTCTTTTTTGCTCCGGAGGCTGCCGAAAGCGAAAACAGGTGCTTTTGAGGATGGAGTCCGCAGGAAAGCAGAGAGGGCCAAATTGTCTGTGGCATTTGAAAGGGTTCCAGGAGGCAGTGAGAACCAGCATTACTTTTCCCCGCTGGCACCTTTGCTGTGGCAGCAAAAGCTGGACGTTTGTCTTTTATGCTCCGGAGGCTGCCGAAAGCGAAAATAGGTGCTTTTGAGGATGGAGTCCGCAGGAAAGCAGAGAGGGCCAAATTGTCTGTGGCATTTGAAAGAGTTCCAGGAGGCAGTGAGAACCAGCATTACTTTTCCCCGCTGGCACCTTTGCTGTGGCAGCAAAAGCTGGACGTTTGTCTTTTTACCACCGGAGGGCGCCGAAAGTGAAAAAAGGCGATTTGAGGATAGAGTCCGCAGGAAAGCAGAGAGGGCCAAATTGTCAGGGGCATTTGAAAGGGTTCCAGGAGGCAGTGAGAACCAGCATTACTTTTCCCCGCTGGCACCTTTGCTGTGGCAGCAAAAGCTGGACGTTTGTCTTTTTTGCTCCGGAGGTTGCCAAAAGCGAAAACAGGTGCTTTTGAGGATGGAGTCCGCAGGAAAGCAGAGAGGGCCAAATTGTCTGGGGCATTTGAAAGGGTTCCAGGAGGCAGTGAGAACCAGCATTACTTTTCCCCGCTGGCACCTTTGCTGTGGCAGCAAAAGCTGGACGTTTGTCTTTTTTGCTCCGGAGGTTGCCAAAAGCGAAAACAGGTGCTTTTGAGGATGGAGTCCGCAGGAAAGCAGAGAGGGCCAAATTGTCTGGGGCATTTGAAAGGGTTCCAGGAGGCAGTGAGAACCAGCATCACTTTTCCCCGCTGGCACCTTTGCTGTGGCAGCAAAAGCTGGACGTTTGTCTTTTTTGCTCCGGAGGCTGCCGAAGCGAAAACAGGTGCTTTTGAGGATGGAGTCCCGCAGGAAAGCAGAGAGGGCCAAATTGTCTGTGGCATTTGAAAGGGTTCCAGGAGGCAGTGAGAACCAGCATTACTTTTCCCCGCTGGCACCTTTGCTGTGGCAGCAAAAGCTGGACGTTTGTCTTTTTTGCTCCGGAGGCTGCCGAAAGCGAAAACAGGTGCTTTTGAGGATGGAGTCCACAGAAAAGCAGAGAGGGCCAAATTGTCTGTGGCATTTGAAAGGGTTCCAGGAGGCAGTGAGAACCAGCATTACTTTTCCCCGCTGGCACCTTTGCTGTGGCAGCAAAAGCTGGACGTTTGTCTTTTTTGCTCCGGAGGCTGCCGAAAGCGAAAACAGGTGCTTTTGAGGATGGAGTCCACAGAAAAGCAGAGAGGGCCAAATTGTCTGTGGCATTTGAAAGGGTTCCAGGAGGCAGTGAGAACCAGCATTACTTTTCCCCGCTGGCACCTTTGCTGTGGCAGCAAAAGCTGGACGTTTGTCTTTTATGCTCGGAGGCTGCCGAAAGCGAAAATAGGTGCTTTTGAGGATGGAGTCCGCAGGAAAGCAGAGAGGGCCAAATTGTCTGTGGCATTTGAAAGAGTTCCAGGAGGCAGTGAGAACCAGCATTACTTTTCCCCGCTGGCACCTTTGCTGTGGCAGCAAAAGCTGGACGTTTGTCTTTTTACGACCGGAGGGGCCCGAAAGTGAAAAAGGCGCTTTTGAGGATGGAGTCCGCAGGAAAGCAGAGAGGGCCAAATTGTCTGTGGCATTTGAAAGGGTTCCAGGAGGCAGTGAGAACCAGCATTACTTTTCCCCGCTGGCACTTTTGCTGTGGCAGCAAAAGCTGGACGTTTGTCTTTTTTGCTCCGGAGGCTGCCGAAAGCGAAAACAGGTGCTTTTGAGGATGGAGTCCGCAGGAAAGCAGAGAGGGCCAAATTGTCTGTGGCATTTGAAAGGGTTCCAGGAGGCAGTGAGAACCAGCATTACTTTTCCCCGCTGGCACCTTTGCTGTGGCAGCAAAAGCTGGACGTTTGTCTTTTTTGCTCCGGAGGCTGCCAAAAGCGAAAACAGGTGCTTTTGAGGATGGAGTCCGCAGGAAAGCAGAGAGGGCCAAATTGTCTGGGGCATTTGAAGAGGTTCCAGGAGGCAGTGAGAACCAGCATTACTTTTCCCCGCTGGCACCTTTGCTGTGGCAGCAAAAGCTGGACGTTTGTCTTTTTTGCTCCGGAGGCTGCCGAAAGCGAAAACAGGTGCTTTTGAGGATGGAGTCCGCAGGAAAGCAGAGAGGGCCAAATTGTCAGGGGCATTTGAAAGAGTTCCAGGAGGCAGTGAGAACCAGCATTACTTTTCCCCGCTGGCACCTTTGCTGTGGCAGCAAAAGCTGGACGTTTGTCTTTTTACCACCGGAGGGCGCCGAAATTGAAAAAAGGCGATTTGAGGATAGAGTCCGCAGGAAAGCAGAGAGGGCCAAATTGTCAGGGGCATTTGAAAGGGTTCCAGGAGGCAGTGAGAACCAGCATTACTTTTCCCCGCTGGCACCTTTGCTGTGGCAGCAAAAGCTGGACGTTTGTCTTTTTTGCTCCGGAGGTTGCCAAAAGCGAAAACAGGTGCTTTTGAGGATGGAGTCCGCAGGAAAGCAGAGAGGGCCAAATTGTCTGGGGCATTTGAAAGGGTTCCAGGAGGCACTGAGAACCAGCATTACTTTTCCCCGCTGGCACCTTTGTTGTGGCAGCAAAAGCTGGACGTTTGTCTTTTTTGCTCCGGAGGCTGCCGAAAGCGAAAACAGGTGCTTTTGAGGATGGAGTCCGCAGGAAAGCAGAGAGGGCCAAATTGTCTGTGGCATTTGAAAGGGTTCCAGGAGGCAGTGAGAACCAGCATCACTTTTCCCCGCTGGCACCTTTGCTGTGGCAGCAAAAGCTGGACGTTTGTCTTTTTTGCTCCGGAGGCTGCCGAAAGCGAAAACAGGTGCTTTTGAGGATGGAGTCCGCAGGAAAGCAGAGAGGGCCAAATTGTCTGTGGCATTTGAAAGGGTTCCAGGAGGCAGTGAGAACCAGCATTACTTTTCCCCGCTGGCACCTTTGCTGTGGCAGCAAAAGCTGGACGTTTGTCTTTTTTGCTCCGGAGGCTGCCGAAAGCGAAAACAGGTGCTTTTGAGGATGGAGTCCGCAGGAAAGCAGAGAGGGCCAAATTGTCTGTGGCATTTGAAAGAGTTCCAGGAGGCAGTGAGAACCAGCATTACTTTTCCCCGCTGGCACCTTTGCTGTGGCAGCAAAAGCTGGACGTTTGTCTTTTTACGACCGGAGGGCGCCGAAAGTGAAAAAAGGCGCTTTTGAGGATAGATTCCGCAGGAAAGCAGAGAGGGCCAAATTGTCTGTGGCATTTGAAAGGGTTCCAGGAGGCAGTGAGAACCAGCTTTACTTTTCCCCGCTGGCACCTTTGCTGTGGCAGCAAAAGCTGGACGTTTGTCTTTTTTGCTCCGGAGGCTGCCGAAAGCGAAAACAGGTGCTTTTGAGGATGGAGTCCGCAGGAAAGCAGAGAGGGCCAAATTGTCTGGGGCATTTGAAAGGGTTCCAGGAGGCAGTGAGAACCAGCATTACTTTTCCCCGCTGGCACTTTTGCTGTGGCAGCAAAAGCTGGACGTTTGTCTTTTTTGCTCCGGAGGCTGCCGAAAGCGAAAACAGGTGCTTTTGAGGATGGAGTCCGCAGGAAAGCAGAGAGGGCCAAATTGTCTGGGGCATTTGAAAGGGTTCCAGGAGGCAGTGAGAACCAGCATTACTTTTCCCCGCTGGCACCTTTGCTGTGGCAGCAAAAGCTGGACGTTTGTCTTTTTTGCTCCGGAGGCTGCCAAAAGCGAAAACAGGTGCTTTTGAGGATGGAGTCCGCAGGAAAGCAGAGAGGGCCAAATTGTCTGGGGCATTTGAAGAGGTTCCAGGAGGCAGTGAGAACCAGCATTACTTTTCCCCGCTGGCACCTTTGCTGTGGCAGCAAAAGCTGGACGTTTGTCTTTTTTGCTCCGGAGGCTGCCGAAAGCGAAAACAGGTGCTTTTGAGGATGGAGTCCGCAGGAAAGCAGAGAGGGCCAAATTGTCAGGGGCATTTGAAAGAGTTCCAGGAGGCAGTGAGAACCAGCATTACTTTTCCCCGCTGGCACCTTTGCTGTGGCAGCAAAAGCTGGACGTTTGTCTTTTTACCACCGGAGGGCGCCGAAATTGAAAAAAGGCGATTTGAGGATAGAGTCCGCAGGAAAGCAGAGAGGGCCAAATTGTCAGGGGCATTTGAAAGGGTTCCAGGAGGCAGTGAGAACCAGCATTACTTTTCCCCGCTGGCACCTTTGCTGTGGCAGCAAAAGCTGGACGTTTGTCTTTTTTGCTCCGGAGGTTGCCAAAAGCGAAAACAGGTGCTTTTGAGGATGGAGTCCGCAGGAAAGCAGAGAGGGCCAAATTGTCTGGGGCATTTGAAAGGGTTCCAGGAGGCACTGAGAACCAGCATTACTTTTCCCCGCTGGCACCTTTGCTGTGGCAGCAAAAGCTGGACGTTTGTCTTTTTACGACCGGAGGGCGCCGAAAGTGAAAAAAGGCGCTTTTGAGGATAGATTCCGCAGGAAAGCAGAGAGGGCCAAATTGTCTGTGGCATTTGAAAGGGTTCCAGGAGGCAGTGAGAACCAGCTTTACTTTTCCCCGCTGGCACCTTTGCTGTGGCAGCAAAAGCTGGACGTTTGTCTTTTTTGCTCCGGAGGCTGCCGAAAGCGAAAACAGGTGCTTTTGAGGATGGAGTCCGCAGGAAAGCAGAGAGGGCCAAATTGTCTGGGGCATTTGAAAGGGTTCCAGGAGGCAGTGAGAACCAGCATTACTTTTCCCCGCTGGCACTTTTGCTGTGGCAGCAAAAGCTGGACGTTTGTCTTTTTTGCTCCGGAGGCTGCCGAAAGCGAAAACAGGTGCTTTTGAGGATGGAGTCCGCAGGAAAGCAGAGAGGGCCAAATTGTCTGTGGCATTTGAAAGGGTTCCAGGAGGCAGTGAGAACCAGCATTACTTTTCCCCGCTGGCACCTTTGCTGTGGCAGCAAAAGCTGGACGTTTGTCTTTTTTGCTCCGGAGGCTGCCGAAAGCGAAAACAGGTGCTTTTGAGGATGGAGTCCGCAGGAAAGCAGAGAGGGCCAAATTGTCTGGGGCATTTGAAAGGGTTCCAGGAGGCAGTGAGAACCAGCATTACTTTTCCCCGCTGGCACCTTTGCTGTGGCAGCAAAAGCTGGACGTTTGTCTTTTTTGCTCCGGAGGTTGCCGAAAGCGAAAACAGGTGCTTTTGAGGATGGGGTCCGCAGGAAAGCAGAGAGGGCCAAATTGTCTGGGGCATTTGAAAGGGTTCCAGGAGGCAGTGAGAACCAGCATTACTTTTCCCCGCTGGCTCCTTTGCTGTGGCAGCAAAAGCTGGACGTTTGTCTTTTTTGCTCCGGAGGCTGCCGAAAGCGAAAACAGGTGCTTTTGAGGATGGAGTCCGCAGGAAAGCAGAGAGGGCCAAATTGTCTGTGGCATTTGAAAGAGTTCCAGGAGGCAGTGAGAACCAGCATTACTTTTCCCCGCTGGCACCTTTGCTGTGGCAGCAAAAGCTGGACGTTTGTCTTTTTACCACCGGAGGGCGCCGAAAGTGAAAAAAGGCGCTTTTGAGGATAGAGTCCGCAGGAAAGCAGAGAGGGCCAAATTGTCAGGGGCATTTGAAGAGGTTCCAGGAGGCAGTGAGAACCAGCATTACTTTTCCCCGCTGGCACCTTTGCTGTGGCAGCAAAAGCTGGACGTTTGTCTTTTTTGCTCCGGAGGCTGCCGAAAGCGAAAACAGGTGCTTTTGAGGATGGAGTCCGCAGGAAAGCAGAGAGGGCCAAATTGTCTGTGGCATTTGAAAGAGTTCCAGGAGGCAGTGAGAACCAGCATCACTTTTCCCCGCTGGCACCTTTGCTGTGGCAGCAAAAGCTGGACGTTTGTCTTTTTTGCTCCGGAGGCTGCCGAAAGCGAAAACAGGTGCTTTTGAGGATGGAGTCCGCAGGAAAGCAGAGAGGGCCAAATTGTCTGTGGCATTTGAAAGGGTTCCAGGAGGCAGTGAGAACCAGCATTACTTTTCCCCGCTGGCACCTTTGCTGTGGCAGCAAAAGCTGGACGTTTGTCTTTTTTGCTCCGGAGGCTGCCGAAAGCGAAAACAGGTGCTTTTGAGGATGGAGTCCGCAGGAAAGCAGAGAGGGCCAAATTGTCTGTGGCATTTGAAAGAGTTCCAGGAGGCAGTGAGAACCAGCATTACTTTTCCCCGCTGGCACCTTTGCTGTGGCAGCAAAAGCTGGACGTTTGTCTTTTTTGCTCCGGAGGCTGCCGAAAGCGAAAACAGGTGCTTTTGAGGATGGAGTCCGCAGGAAAGTAGAGAGGGCCAAATTGTCAGGGGCATTTGAAAGGGTTCCAGGAGGCAGTGAGAACCAGCATTACTTTTCCCCGCTGGCACCTTTGCTGTGGCAGCAAAAGCTGGACGTTTGTCTTTTTTGCTCCGGAGGCTGCCGAAAGCGAAAACAGGTGCTTTTGAGGATGGAGTCCGCAGGAAAGCAGAGAGGGCCAAATTGTCTGTGGCATTTGAAAGGGTTCCAGGAGGCAGTGAGAACCAGCATTACTTTTCCCCGCTGGCACCTTTGCTGTGGCAGCAAAAGCTGGACGTTTGTCTTTTTTGCTCCGGAGGCTGCCAAAAGCGAAAACAGGTGCTTTTGAGGATGGAGTCCGCAGGAAAGCAGAGAGGGCCAAATTGTCTGGGGCATTTGAAGAGGTTCCAGGAGGCAGTGAGAACCAGCATTACTTTTCCCCGCTGGCACCTTTGCTGTGGCAGCAAAAGCTGGACGTTTGTCTTTTTTGCTCCGGAGGCTGCCGAAAGCGAAAACAGGTGCTTTTGAGGATGGAGTCCGCAGGAAAGCAGAGAGGGCCAAATTGTCTGTGGCATTTGAAAGGGTTCCAGGAGGCAGTGAGAACCAGCATTACTTTTCCCCGCTGGCACCTTTGCTGTGGCAGCAAAAGCTGGACGTTTGTCTTTTTTGCTCCGGAGGCTGCCGAAAGCGAAAACAGGTGCTTTTGAGGATGGAGTCCGCAGGAAAGCAGAGAGGGCCAAATTGTCTGTGGCATTTGAAAGGGTTCCAGGAGGCAGTGAGAACCAGCATTACTTTTCCCCGCTGGCACCTTTGCTGTGGCAGCAAAAGCTGGACGTTTGTCTTTTTTGCTCCGGAGGCTGCCGAAAGCGAAAACAGGTGCTTTTGAGGATGGAGTCCGCAGGAAAGCAGAGAGGGCCAAATTGTCTGTGGCATTTGAAAGGGTTCCAGGAGGCAGTGAGAACCAGCATTACTTTTCCCCGCTGGCACCTTTGCTGTGGCAGCAAAAGCTGGACGTTTGTCTTTTTTGCTCCGGAGGCTGCCGAAAGCGAAAACAGGTGCTTTTGAGGATGGAGTCCGCAGGAAAGCAGAGAGGGCCAAATTGTCTGGGGCATTTGAAAGGGTTCCAGGAGGCAGTGAGAACCAGCATTACTTTTCCCCGCTGGCACCTTTGCTGTGGCAGCAAAAGCTGGACGTTTGTCTTTTTTGCTCCGGAGGTTGCCGAAAGCGAAAACAGGTGCTTTTGAGGATGGGGTCCGCAGGAAAGCAGAGAGGGCCAAATTGTCTGGGGCATTTGAAAGGGTTCCAGGAGGCAGTGAGAACCAGCATTACTTTTCCCCGCTGGCTCCTTTGCTGTGGCAGCAAAAGCTGGACGTTTGTCTTTTTTGCTCCGGAGGCTGCCGAAAGCGAAAACAGGTGCTTTTGAGGATGGAGTCCGCAGGAAAGCAGAGAGGGCCAAATTGTCTGTGGCATTTGAAAGAGTTCCAGGAGGCAGTGAGAACCAGCATTACTTTTCCCCGCTGGCACCTTTGCTGTGGCAGCAAAAGCTGGACGTTTGTCTTTTTACCACCGGAGGGCGCCGAAAGTGAAAAAAGGCGCTTTTGAGGATAGAGTCCGCAGGAAAGCAGAGAGGGCCAAATTGTCAGGGGCATTTGAAGAGGTTCCAGGAGGCAGTGAGAACCAGCATTACTTTTCCCCGCTGGCACCTTTGCTGTGGCAGCAAAAGCTGGACGTTTGTCTTTTTTGCTCCGGAGGCTGCCGAAAGCGAAAACAGGTGCTTTTGAGGATGGAGTCCGCAGGAAAGCAGAGAGGGCCAAATTGTCTGTGGCATTTGAAAGAGTTCCAGGAGGCAGTGAGAACCAGCATCACTTTTCCCCGCTGGCACCTTTGCTGTGGCAGCAAAAGCTGGACGTTTGTCTTTTTTGCTCCGGAGGCTGCCGAAAGCGAAAACAGGTGCTTTTGAGGATGGAGTCCGCAGGAAAGCAGAGAGGGCCAAATTGTCTGTGGCATTTGAAAGGGTTCCAGGAGGCAGTGAGAACCAGCATTACTTTTCCCCGCTGGCACCTTTGCTGTGGCAGCAAAAGCTGGACGTTTGTCTTTTTTGCTCCGGAGGCTGCCGAAAGCGAAAACAGGTGCTTTTGAGGATGGAGTCCGCAGGAAAGCAGAGAGGGCCAAATTGTCTGTGGCATTTGAAAGAGTTCCAGGAGGCAGTGAGAACCAGCATTACTTTTCCCCGCTGGCACCTTTGCTGTGGCAGCAAAAGCTGGACGTTTGTCTTTTTTGCTCCGGAGGCTGCCGAAAGCGAAAACAGGTGCTTTTGAGGATGGAGTCCGCAGGAAAGTAGAGAGGGCCAAATTGTCAGGGGCATTTGAAAGGGTTCCAGGAGGCAGTGAGAACCAGCATTACTTTTCCCCGCTGGCACCTTTGCTGTGGCAGCAAAAGCTGGACGTTTGTTTTTTTTGCTCCGGAGGTTGCCGAAAGCGAAAACAGGTGCTTTTGAGGATGGAGTCCACAGGAAAGCAGAGAGGGCCAAATTGTCTGTGGCATTTGAAAGGGTTCCAGGAGGCAGTGAGAACCAGCATTACTTTTCCCCGCTGGCACCTTTGTTGTGGCAGCAAAAGCTGGACGTTTGTCTTTTTTGCTCCGGACGCTGCCGAAAGCGAAAACAGGTGCTTTTGAGGATGGAGTCCGCAGGAAAGCAGAGAGGGCCAAATTGTCTGTGGCATTTGAAAGGGTTCCAGGAGGCAGTGAGAACCAGCATTACTTTTCCCCGCTGGCACCTTTGCTGTGGCAGCAAAAGCTGGACGTTTGTTTTTTTTGCTCCGGAGGTTGCCGAAAGCGAAAACAGGTGCTTTTGAGGATGGAGTCCACAGGAAAGCAGAGAGGGCCAAATTGTCTGTGGCATTTGAAAGGGTTCCAGGAGGCAGTGAGAACCAGCATTACTTTTCCCCGCTGGCACCTTTGCTGTGGCAGCAAAAGCTGGACGTTTGTCTTTTTTGCTCCGGAGGCTGCCGAAAGCGAAAACAGGTGCTTTTGAGGATGGAGTCTGCAGGAAAGCAGAGAGGGCCAAATTGTCTGTGGCATTTGAAAGGGTTCCAGGAGGCAGTGAGAACCAGCATTACTTTTCCCCGCTGGCACCTTTGCTGTGGCAGCAAAAGCTGGACGTTTGTCTTTTTTGCTCCGGAGGCTGCCGAAAGCGAAAACAGGTGCTTTTGAGGATGGAGTCCGCAGGAAAGCAGAGAGGGCCAAATTGTCTGGGGCATTTGAAGAGGTTCCAGGAGGCAGTGAGAACCAGCATTACTTTTCCCCGCTGGCACCTTTGCTGTGGCAGCAAAAGCTGGACGTTTGTCTTTTTTGCTCCGGAGGCTGCCGAAAGCGAAAACAGGTGCTTTTGAGGATGGAGTCCGCAGGAAAGCAGAGAGGGCCAAATTGTCTGTGGCATTTGAAAGGGTTCCAGGAGGCAGTGAGAACCAGCATTACTTTTCCCCGCTGGCACCTTTGCTGTGGCAGCAAAAGCTGGACGTTTGTCTTTTTTGCTCCGGAGGCTGCCGAAAGCGAAAACAGGTGCTTTTGAGGATGGAGTCCGCAGGAAAGCAGAGAGGGCCAAATTGTCAGGGGCATTTGAAAGAGTTCCAGGAGGCAGTGAGATCCAGCATTACTTTTCCCCGCTGGCACCTTTGCTGTGGCAGCAAAAGCTGGACGTTTGTCTTTTTACCACCGGAGGGCGCCGAAAGTGAAAAAAGGCGCTTTTGAGGATAGAGTCCGCAGGAAAGCAGAGAGGGCCAAATTGTCAGGGGCATTAGAAGAGGTTCCAGGAGGCAGTGAGAACCAGCATTACTTTTCCCCGCTGGCACCTTTGCTGTGGCAGCAAAAGCTGGACGTTTGTCTTTTTTGCTCCGGAGGCTGCCGAAAGCGAAAACAGGTGCTTTTGAGGATGGAGTCCGCAGGAAAGCAGAGAGGGCCAAATTGTCTGTGGCATTTGAAAGGGTTCCAGGAGGCAGTGAGAACCAGCATTACTTTTCCCCGCTGGCACCTTTGCTGTGGCAGCAAAAGCTGGACGTTTGTCTTTTTTGCTCCGGAGGCTGCCGAAAGCGAAAACAGGTGCTTTTGAGGATGGAGTCCACAGGAAAGCAGAGAGGGCCAAATTGTCTGTGGCATTTGAAAGGGTTCCAGGAGGCAGTGAGAACCAGCATTACTTTTCCCCGCTGGCACCTTTGTTGTGGCAGCAAAAGCTGGACGTTTGTCTTTTTTGCTCCGGACGCTGCCGAAAGCGAAAACAGGTGCTTTTGAGGATGGAGTCCGCAGGAAAGCAGAGAGGGCCAAATTGTCTGTGGCATTTGAAAGGGTTCCAGGAGGCAGTGAGAACCAGCATTACTTTTCCCCGCTGGCACCTTTGCTGTGGCAGCAAAAGCTGGACGTTTGTCTTTTTTGCTCCGGAGGCTGCCGAAAGCGAAAACAGGTGCTTTTGAGGATGGAGTCCGCAGGAAAGCAGAGAGGGCCAAATTGTCTGTGGCATTTGAAAGGGTTCCAGGAGGCAGTGAGAACCAGCATTACTTTTCCCCGCTGGCACCTTTGCTGTGGCAGCAAAAGCTGGACGTTTGTCTTTTTTGCTCCGGAGGCTGCCGAAAGCGAAAACAGGTGCTTTTGAGGATGGAGTCCACAGAAAAGCAGAGAGGGCCAAATTGTCTGTGGCATTTGAAAGGGTTCCAGGAGGCAGTGAGAACGAGCATTACTTTTCCCCGCTGGCACCTTTGCTGTGGCAGCAAAAGCTGGACGTTTGTCTTTTATGCTCCGGAGGCTGCCGAAAGCGAAAATAGGTGCTTTTGAGGATGGAGTCCGCAGGAAAGCAGAGAGGGCCAAATTGTCTGTGGCATTTGAAAGAGTTCCAGGAGGCAGTGAGAACCAGCATTACTTTTCCCCGCTGGCACCTTTGCTGTGGCAGCAAAAGCTGGACGTTTGTCTTTTTACGACCGGAGGGCGCCGAAAGTGAAAAAAGGCGCTTTTGAGGATAGATTCCGCAGGAAAGCAGAGAGGGCCAAATTGTCAGGGGCATTTGAAAGGGTTCCAGGAGGCAGTGAGAACCAGCATTACTTTTCCCCGCTGGCACCTTTGCTGTGGCAGCAAAAGCTGGACGTTTGTTTTTTTTGCTCCGGAGGTTGCCGAAAGCGAAAACAGGTGCTTTTGAGGATGGAGTCCACAGGAAAGCAGAGAGGGCCAAATTGTCTGTGGCATTTGAAAGGGTTCCAGGAGGCAGTGAGAACCAGCATTACTTTTCCCCGCTGGCACCTTTGCTGTGGCAGCAAAAGCTGGACGTTTGTCTTTTTTGCTCCGGAGGCTGCCGAAAGCGAAAACAGGTGCTTTTGAGGATGGAGTCTGCAGGAAAGCAGAGAGGGCCAAATTGTCTGTGGCATTTGAAAGGGTTCCAGGAGGCAGTGAGAACCAGCATTACTTTTCCCCGCTGGCACCTTTGCTGTGGCAGCAAAAGCTGGACGTTTGTCTTTTTTGCTCCGGAGGCTGCCGAAAGCGAAAACAGGTGCTTTTGAGGATGGAGTCCGCAGGAAAGCAGAGAGGGCCAAATTGTCTGGGGCATTTGAAGAGGTTCCAGGAGGCAGTGAGAACCAGCATTACTTTTCCCCGCTGGCACCTTTGCTGTGGCAGCAAAAGCTGGACGTTTGTCTTTTTTGCTCCGGAGGCTGCCGAAAGCGAAAACAGGTGCTTTTGAGGATGGAGTCCGCAGGAAAGCAGAGAGGGCCAAATTGTCTGTGGCATTTGAAAGGGTTCCAGGAGGCAGTGAGAACCAGCATTACTTTTCCCGCTGGCACCTTTGCTGTGGCAGCAAAAGCTGGACGTTTGTCTTTTTTGCTCCGGAGGCTGCCGAAAGCGAAAACAGGTGCTTTTGAGGATGGAGTCCGCAGGAAAGCAGAGAGGGCCAAATTGTCAGGGGCATTTGAAAGAGTTCCAGGAGGCAGTGAGATCCAGCATTACTTTTCCCCGCTGGCACCTTTGCTGTGGCAGCAAAAGCTGGACGTTTGTCTTTTTACCACCGGAGGGCGCCGAAAGTGAAAAAAGGCGCTTTTGAGGATAGAGTCCGCAGGAAAGCAGAGAGGGCCAAATTGTCAGGGGCATTAGAAGAGGTTCCAGGAGGCAGTGAGAACCAGCATTACTTTTCCCCGCTGGCACCTTTGCTGTGGCAGCAAAAGCTGGACGTTTGTCTTTTTTGCTCCGGAGGCTGCCGAAAGCGAAAACAGGTGCTTTTGAGGATGGAGTCCGCAGGAAAGCAGAGAGGGCCAAATTGTCTGTGGCATTTGAAAGGGTTCCAGGAGGCAGTGAGAACCAGCATTACTTTTCCCCGCTGGCACCTTTGCTGTGGCAGCAAAAGCTGGACGTTTGTCTTTTTTGCTCCGGAGGCTGCCGAAAGCGAAAACAGGTGCTTTTGAGGATGGAGTCCACAGGAAAGCAGAGAGGGCCAAATTGTCTGTGGCATTTGAAAGGGTTCCAGGAGGCAGTGAGAACCAGCATTACTTTTCCCCGCTGGCACCTTTGTTGTGGCAGCAAAAGCTGGACGTTTGTCTTTTTTGCTCCGGACGCTGCCGAAAGCGAAAACAGGTGCTTTTGAGGATGGAGTCCGCAGGAAAGCAGAGAGGGCCAAATTGTCTGTGGCATTTGAAAGGGTTCCAGGAGGCAGTGAGAACCAGCATTACTTTTCCCCGCTGGCACCTTTGCTGTGGCAGCAAAAGCTGGACGTTTGTCTTTTTTGCTCCGGAGGCTGCCGAAAGCGAAAACAGGTGCTTTTGAGGATGGAGTCCGCAGGAAAGCAGAGAGGGCCAAATTGTCTGTGGCATTTGAAAGGGTTCCAGGAGGCAGTGAGAACCAGCATTACTTTTCCCCGCTGGCACCTTTGCTGTGGCAGCAAAAGCTGGACGTTTGTCTTTTTTGCTCCGGAGGCTGCCGAAAGCGAAAACAGGTGCTTTTGAGGATGGAGTCCACAGAAAAGCAGAGAGGGCCAAATTGTCTGTGGCATTTGAAAGGGTTCCAGGAGGCAGTGAGAACGAGCATTACTTTTCCCCGCTGGCACCTTTGCTGTGGCAGCAAAAGCTGGACGTTTGTCTTTTATGCTCCGGAGGCTGCCGAAAGCGAAAATAGGTGCTTTTGAGGATGGAGTCCGCAGGAAAGCAGAGAGGGCCAAATTGTCTGTGGCATTTGAAAGAGTTCCAGGAGGCAGTGAGAACCAGCATTACTTTTCCCCGCTGGCACCTTTGCTGTGGCAGCAAAAGCTGGACGTTTGTCTTTTTACGACCGGAGGGCGCCGAAAGTGAAAAAAGGCGCTTTTGAGGATAGATTCCGCAGGAAAGCAGAGAGGGCCAAATTGTCAGGGGCATTTGAAAGGGTTCCAGGAGGCAGTGAGAACCAGCTTTACTTTTCCCCGCTGGCACCTTTGCTGTGGCAGCAAAAGCTGGACGTTTGTCTTTTTTGCTCCGGAGGCTGCCGAAAGCGAAAACAGGTGCTTTTGAGGATGGAGTCCGCAGGAAAGCAGAGAGGGCCAAATTGTCTGGGGCATTAGAAAGGGTTCCAGGAGGCAGTGAGAACCAGCATTACTTTTCCCCGCTGGCACTTTTGCTGTGGCAGCAAAAGCTGGACGTTTGTCTTTTTTGCTCCGGAGGCTGCCGAAAGCGAAAACAGGTGCTTTTGAGGATGGAGTCCGCAGGAAAGCAGAGAGGGCCAAATTGTCTGTGGCATTTGAAAGGGTTCCAGGAGGCAGTGAGAACCAGCATTACTTTTCCCCGCTGGCACCTTTGCTGTGGCAGCAAAAGCTGGACGTTTGTCTTTTTTGCTCCGGAGGCTGCCAAAAGCGAAAACAGGTGCTTTTGAGGATGGAGTCCGCAGGAAAGCAGAGAGGGCCAAATTGTCTGGGGCATTTGAAGAGGTTCCAGGAGGCAGTGAGAACCAGCATTACTTTTCCCCGCTGGCACCTTTGCTGTGGCAGCAAAAGCTGGACGTTTGTCTTTTTTGCTCCGGAGGCTGCCGAAAGCGAAAACAGGTGCTTTTGAGGATGGAGTCCGCAGGAAAGCAGAGAGGGCCAAATTGTCTGTGGCATTTGAAAGGGTTCCAGGAGGCAGTGAGAACCAGCATTACTTTTCCCCGCTGGCACCTTTGCTGTGGCAGCAAAAGCTGGACGTTTGTCTTTTTTGCTCCGGAGGCTGCCGAAAGCGAAAACAGGTGCTTTTGAGGATGGAGTCCGCAGGAAAGCAGAGAGGGCCAAATTGTCTGTGGCATTTGAAAGGGTTCCAGGAGGCAGTGAGAACCAGCATTACTTTTCCCCGCTGGCACCTTTGCTGTGGCAGCAAAAGCTGGACGTTTGTCTTTTTTGCTCCGGAGGCTGCCGAAAGCGAAAACAGGTGCTTTTGAGGATGGAGTCCGCCGGAAAGCAGAGAGGGCCAAATTGTCTGTGGCATTTGAAAGGGTTCCAGGAGGCAGTGAGAACCAGCATTACTTTTCCCCGCTGGCACCTTTGCTGTGGCAGCAAAAGCTGGACGTTTGTCTTTTTGCTCCGGAGGTTGCCGAAAGCGAAAACAGGTGCTTTTGAGGATGGGGTCCGCAGGAAAGCAGAGAGGGCCAAATTGTCTGGGGCATTTGAAAGGGTTCCAGGAGGCAGTGAGAACCAGCATTACTTTTCCCCGCTGGCTCCTTTGCTGTGGCAGCAAAAGCTGGACGTTTGTCTTTTTTGCTCCGGAGGCTGCCGAAAGCGAAAACAGGTGCTTTTGAGGATGGAGTCCGCAGGAAAGCAGAGAGGGCCAAATTGTCTGTGGCATTTGAAAGAGTTCCAGGAGGCAGTGAGAACCAGCATTACTTTTCCCCGCTGGCACCTTTGCTGTGGCAGCAAAAGCTGGACGTTTGTCTTTTTACCACCGGAGGGCGCCGAAAGTGAAAAAAGGCGCTTTTGAGGATAGAGTCCGCAGGAAAGCAGAGAGGGCCAAATTGTCAGGGGCATTTCAAGAGGTTCCAGGAGGCAGTGAGAACCAGCATTACTTTTCCCCGCTGGCACCTTTGCTGTGGCAGCAAAAGCTGGACGTTTGTCTTTTTTGCTCCGGAGGCTGCCGAAAGCGAAAACAGGTGCTTTTGAGGATGGAGTCCGCAGGAAAGCAGAGAGGGCCAAATTGTCTGTGGCATTTGAAAGGGTTCCAGGAGGCAGTGAGAACCAGCATTACTTTTCCCCGCTGGCACCTTTGCTGTGGCAGCAAAAGCTGGACGTTTGTCTTTTTTGCTCCGGAGGCTGCCGAAAGCGAAAACAGGTGCTTTTGAGGATGGAGTCCGCAGGAAAGCAGAGAGGGCCAAATTGTCTGTGGCATTTGAAAGAGTTCCAGGAGGCAGTGAGAACCAGCATTACTTTTCCCCGCTGGCACCTTTGCTGTGGCAGCAAAAGCTGGACGTTTGTCTTTTTTGCTCCGGAGGCTGCCGAAAGCGAAAACAGGTGCTTTTGAGGATGGAGTCCGCAGGAAAGCAGAGAGGGCCAAATTGTCAGGGGCATTTGAAAGGGTTCCAGGAGGCAGTGAGAACCAGCATTACTTTTCCCCGCTGGCACCTTTGCTGTGGCAGCAAAAGCTGGACGTTTGTTTTTTTTGCTCCGGAGGTTGCCGAAAGCGAAAACAGGTGCTTTTGAGGATGGAGTCCACAGGAAAGCAGAGAGGGCCAAATTGTCTGTGGCATTTGAAAGGGTTCCAGGAGGCAGTGAGAACCAGCATTACTTTTCCCCGCTGGCACCTTTGTTGTGGCAGCAAAAGCTGGACGTTTGTCTTTTTTGCTCCGGACGCTGCCGAAAGCGAAAACAGGTGCTTTTGAGGATGGAGTCCGCAGGAAAGCAGAGAGGGCCAAATTGTCTGTGGCATTTGAAAGGGTTCCAGGAGGCAGTGAGAACCAGCATTACTTTTCCCCGCTGGCACCTTTGCTGTGGCAGCAAAAGCTGGACGTTTGTCTTTTTTGCTCCGGAGGCTGCCGAAAGCGAAAACAGGTGCTTTTGAGGATGGAGTCCGCAGGAAAGCAGAGAGGGCCAAATTGTCTGTGGCATTTGAAAGGGTTCCAGGAGGCAGTGAGAACCAGCATTACTTTTCCCCGCTGGCACCTTTGCTGTGGCAGCAAAAGCTGGACGTTTGTCTTTTTTGCTCCGGAGGCTGCCGAAAGCGAAAACAGGTGCTTTTGAGGATGGAGTCCACAGAAAAGCAGAGAGGGCCAAATTGTCTGTGGCATTTGAAAGGGTTCCAGGAGGCAGTGAGAACGAGCATTACTTTTCCCCGCTGGCACCTTTGCTGTGGCAGCAAAAGCTGGACGTTTGTCTTTTATGCTCCGGAGGCTGCCGAAAGCGAAAATAGGTGCTTTTGAGGATGGAGTCCGCAGGAAAGCAGAGAGGGCCAAATTGTCTGTGGCATTTGAAAGAGTTCCAGGAGGCAGTGAGAACCAGCATTACTTTTCCCCGCTGGCACCTTTGCTGTGGCAGCAAAAGCTGGACGTTTGTCTTTTTACGACCGGAGGGCGCCGAAAGTGAAAAAAGGCGCTTTTGAGGATAGATTCCGCAGGAAAGCAGAGAGGGCCAAATTGTCAGGGGCATTTGAAAGGGTTCCAGGAGGCAGTGAGAACCAGCTTTACTTTTCCCCGCTGGCACCTTTGCTGTGGCAGCAAAAGCTGGACGTTTGTCTTTTTTGCTCCGGAGGCTGCCGAAAGCGAAAACAGGTGCTTTTGAGGATGGAGTCCGCAGGAAAGCAGAGAGGGCCAAATTGTCTGGGGCATTTGAAAGGGTTCCAGGAGGCAGTGAGAACCAGCATTACTTTTCCCCGCTGGCACTTTTGCTGTGGCAGCAAAAGCTGGACGTTTGTCTTTTTTGCTCCGGAGGCTGCCGAAAGCGAAAACAGGTGCTTTTGAGGATGGAGTCCGCAGGAAAGCAGAGAGGGCCAAATTGTCTGTGGCATTTGAAAGGGTTCCAGGAGGCAGTGAGAACCAGCATTACTTTTCCCCGCTGGCACCTTTGCTGTGGCAGCAAAAGCTGGACGTTTGTCTTTTTTGCTCCGGAGGCTGCCGAAAGCGAAAACAGGTGCTTTTGAGGATGGAGTCCGCAGGAAAGCAGAGAGGGCCAAATTGTCTGGGGCATTTGAAGAGGTTCCAGGAGGCAGTGAGAACCAGCATTACTTTTCCCCGCTGGCACCTTTGCTGTGGCAGCAAAAGCTGGACGTTTGTCTTTTTGCTCCGGAGGCTGCCGAAAGCGAAAACAGGTGCTTTTGAGGATGGAGTCCGCAGGAAAGCAGAGAGGGCCAAATTGTCTGTGGCATTTGAAAGGGTTCCAGGAGGCAGTGAGAACCAGCATTACTTTTCCCCGCTGGCACCTTTGCTGTGGCAGCAAAAGCTGGACGTTTGTCTTTTTTGCTCCGGAGGCTGCCGAAAGCGAAAACAGGTGCTTTTGAGGATGGAGTCCGCAGGAAAGCAGAGAGGGCCAAATTGTCTGTGGCATTTGAAAGGGTTCCAGGAGGCAGTGAGAACCAGCATTACTTTTCCCCGCTGGCACCTTTGCTGTGGCAGCAAAAGCTGGACGTTTGTCTTTTTTGCTCCGGAGGCTGCCGAAAGCGAAAACAGGTGCTTTTGAGGATGGAGTCCGCAGGAAAGCAGAGAGGGCCAAATTGTCAGGGGCATTTGAAAGGGTTCCAGGAGGCAGTGAGAACCAGCATTACTTTTCCCCGCTGGCACCTTTGCTGTGGCAGCAAAAGCTGGACGTTTGTTTTTTTTGCTCCGGAGGTTGCCGAAAGCGAAAACAGGTGCTTTTGAGGATGGAGTCCACAGGAAAGCAGAGAGGGCCAAATTGTCTGTGGCATTTGAAAGGGTTCCAGGAGGCAGTGAGAACCAGCATTACTTTTCCCCGCTGGCACCTTTGTTGTGGCAGCAAAAGCTGGACGTTTGTCTTTTTTGCTCCGGACGCTGCCGAAAGCGAAAACAGGTGCTTTTGAGGATGGAGTCCGCAGGAAAGCAGAGAGGGCCAAATTGTCTGTGGCATTTGAAAGGGTTCCAGGAGGCAGTGAGAACCAGCATTACTTTTCCCCGCTGGCACCTTTGCTGTGGCAGCAAAAGCTGGACGTTTGTCTTTTTTGCTCCGGAGGCTGCCGAAAGCGAAAACAGGTGCTTTTGAGGATGGAGTCCGCAGGAAAGCAGAGAGGGCCAAATTGTCTGTGGCATTTGAAAGGGTTCCAGGAGGCAGTGAGAACCAGCATTACTTTTCCCCGCTGGCACCTTTGCTGTGGCAGCAAAAGCTGGACGTTTGTCTTTTTTGCTCCGGAGGCTGCCGAAAGCGAAAACAGGTGCTTTTGAGGATGGAGTCCACAGAAAAGCAGAGAGGGCCAAATTGTCTGTGGCATTTGAAAGGGTTCCAGGAGGCAGTGAGAACCAGCATTACTTTTCCCCGCTGGCACCTTTGCTGTGGCAGCAAAAGCTGGACGTTTGTCTTTTATGCTCCGGAGGCTGCCGAAAGCGAAAATAGGTGCTTTTGAGGATGGAGTCCGCAGGAAAGCAGAGAGGGCCAAATTGTCTGTGGCATTTGAAAGAGTTCCAGGAGGCAGTGAGAACCAGCATTACTTTTCCCGCTGGCACCTTTGCTGTGGCAGCAAAAGCTGGACGTTTGTCTTTTTACGACCGGAGGGCGCCGAAAGTGAAAAAAGGCGCTTTTGAGGATAGATTCCGCAGGAAAGCAGAGAGGGCCAAATTGTCAGGGGCATTTGAAAGGGTTCCAGGAGGCAGTGAGAACCAGCTTTACTTTTCCCCGCTGGCACCTTTGCTGTGGCAGCAAAAGCTGGACGTTTGTCTTTTTTGCTCCGGAGGCTGCCGAAAGCGAAAACAGGTGCTTTTGAGGATGGAGTCCGCAGGAAAGCAGAGAGGGCCAAATTGTCTGGGGCATTTGAAAGGGTTCCAGGAGGCAGTGAGAACCAGCATTACTTTTCCCCGCTGGCACTTTTGCTGTGGCAGCAAAAGCTGGACGTTTGTCTTTTTTGCTCCGGAGGCTGCCGAAAGCGAAAACAGGTGCTTTTGAGGATGGAGTCCGCAGGAAAGCAGAGAGGGCCAAATTGTCTGTGGCATTTGAAAGGGTTCCAGGAGGCAGTGAGAACCAGCATTACTTTTCCCCGCTGGCACCTTTGCTGTGGCAGCAAAAGCTGGACGTTTGTCTTTTTTGCTCCGGAGGCTGCCGAAAGCGAAAACAGGTGCTTTTGAGGATGGAGTCCGCAGGAAAGCAGAGAGGGCCAAATTGTCTGGGGCATTTGAAGAGGTTCCAGGAGGCAGTGAGAACCAGCATTACTTTTCCCCGCTGGCACCTTTGCTGTGGCAGCAAAAGCTGGACGTTTGTCTTTTTTGCTCCGGAGGCTGCCGAAAGCGAAAACAGGTGCTTTTGAGGATGGAGTCCGCAGGAAAGCAGAGAGGGCCAAATTGTCTGTGGCATTTGAAAGGGTTCCAGGAGGCAGTGAGAACCAGCATTACTTTTCCCCGCTGGCACCTTTGCTGTGGCAGCAAAAGCTGGACGTTTGTCTTTTTTGCTCCGGAGGCTGCCGAAAGCGAAAACAGGTGCTTTTGAGGATGGAGTCCGCAGGAAAGCAGAGAGGGCCAAATTGTCTGTGGCATTTGAAAGGGTTCCAGGAGGCAGTGAGAACCAGCATTACTTTTCCCCGCTGGCACCTTTGCTGTGGCAGCAAAAGCTGGACGTTTGTCTTTTTTGCTCCGGAGGCTGCCGAAAGCGAAAACAGGTGCTTTTGAGGATGGAGTCCGCCGGAAAGCAGAGAGGGCCAAATTGTCTGTGGCATTTGAAAGGGTTCCAGGAGGCAGTGAGAACCAGCATTACTTTTCCCCGCTGGCACCTTTGCTGTGGCAGCAAAAGCTGGACGTTTGTCTTTTTTGCTCCGGAGGCTGCCGAAAGCGAAAACAGGTGCTTTTGAGGATGGAGTCCGCAGGAAAGCAGAGAGGGCCAAATTGTCTGTGGCATTTGAAAGGGTTCCAGGAGGCAGTGAGAACCAGCATTACTTTTCCCCGCTGGCACCTTTGCTGTGGCAGCAAAAGCTGGACGTTTGTCTTTTTTGCTCCGGAGGTTGCCGAAAGCGAAAACAGGTGCTTTTGAGGATGGGGTCCGCAGGAAAGCAGAGAGGGCCAAATTGTCTGGGGCATTTGAAAGGGTTCCAGGAGGCAGTGAGAACCAGCATTACTTTTCCCCGCTGGCTCCTTTGCTGTGGCAGCAAAAGCTGGACGTTTGTCTTTTTTGCTCCGGAGGCTGCCGAAAGCGAAAACAGGTGCTTTTGAGGATGGAGTCCGCAGGAAAGCAGAGAGGGCCAAATTGTCTGTGGCATTTGAAAGAGTTCCAGGAGGCAGTGAGAACCAGCATTACTTTTCCCCGCTGGCACCTTTGCTGTGGCAGCAAAAGCTGGACGTTTGTCTTTTTACCACCGGAGGGCGCCGAAAGTGAAAAAAGGCGCTTTTGAGGATAGAGTCCGCAGGAAAGCAGAGAGGGCCAAATTGTCAGGGGCATTTGAAGAGGTTCCAGGAGGCAGTGAGAACCAGCATTACTTTTCCCCGCTGGCACCTTTGCTGTGGCAGCAAAAGCTGGACGTTTGTCTTTTTTGCTCCGGAGGCTGCCGAAAGCGAAAACAGGTGCTTTTGAGGATGGAGTCCGCAGGAAAGCAGAGAGGGCCAAATTGTCTGTGGCATTTGAAAGGGTTCCAGGAGGCAGTGAGAACCAGCATTACTTTTCCCCGCTGGCACCTTTGCTGTGGCAGCAAAAGCTGGACGTTTGTTTTTTTTGCTCCGGAGGTTGCCGAAAGCGAAAACAGGTGCTTTTGAGGATGGAGTCCACAGGAAAGCAGAGAGGGCCAAATTGTCTGTGGCATTTGAAAGGGTTCCAGGAGGCAGTGAGAACCAGCATTACTTTTCCCCGCTGGCACCTTTGTTGTGGCAGCAAAAGCTGGACGTTTGTCTTTTTTGCTCCGGACGCTGCCGAAAGCGAAAACAGGTGCTTTTGAGGATGGAGTCCGCAGGAAAGCAGAGAGGGCCAAATTGTCTGTGGCATTTGAAAGGGTTCCAGGAGGCAGTGAGAACCAGCATTACTTTTCCCCGCTGGCACCTTTGCTGTGGCAGCAAAAGCTGGACGTTTGTTTTTTTTGCTCCGGAGGTTGCCGAAAGCGAAAACAGGTGCTTTTGAGGATGGAGTCCACAGGAAAGCAGAGAGGGCCAAATTGTCTGTGGCATTTGAAAGGGTTCCAGGAGGCAGTGAGAACCAGCATTACTTTTCCCCGCTGGCACCTTTGCTGTGGCAGCAAAAGCTGGACGTTTGTCTTTTTTGCTCCGGAGGCTGCCGAAAGCGAAAACAGGTGCTTTTGAGGATGGAGTCCGCAGGAAAGCAGAGAGGGCCAAATTGTCTGTGGCATTTGAAAGGGTTCCAGGAGGCAGTGAGAACCAGCATTACTTTTCCCCGCTGGCACCTTTGTTGTGGCAGCAAAAGCTGGACGTTTGTCTTTTTTGCTCCGGACGCTGCCGAAAGCGAAAACAGGTGCTTTTGAGGATGGAGTCCGCAGGAAAGCAGAGAGGGCCAAATTGTCTGTGGCATTTGAAAGGGTTCCAGGAGGCAGTGAGAACCAGCATTACTTTTCCCCGCTGGCACCTTTGCTGTGGCAGCAAAAGCTGGACGTTTGTCTTTTTTGCTCCGGAGGCTGCCGAAAGCGAAAACAGGTGCTTTTGAGGATGGAGTCCGCAGGAAAGCAGAGAGGGCCAAATTGTCTGGGGCATTTGAAGAGGTTCCAGGAGGCAGTGAGAACCAGCATTACTTTTCCCCGCTGGCACCTTTGCTGTGGCAGCTAAAGCTGGACGTTTGTCTTTTTTGCTCCGGAGGCTGCCGAAAGCGAAAACAGGTGCTTTTGAGGATGGAGTCCGCAGGAAAGCAGAGAGGGCCAAATTGTCTGTGGCATTTGAAAGGGTTCCAGGAGGCAGTGAGAACCAGCATTACTTTTCCCCGCTGGCACCTTTGCTGTGGCAGCAAAAGCTGGACGTTTGTCTTTTTTGCTCCGGAGGCTGCCGAAAGCGAAAACAGGTGCTTTTGAGGATGGAGTCCGCAGGAAAGCAGAGAGGGCCAAATTGTCTGTGGCATTTGAAAGGGTTCCAGGAGGCAGTGAGAACCAGCATTACTTTTCCCCGCTGGCACCTTTGTTGTGGCAGCAAAAGCTGGACGTTTGTCTTTTTTGCTCCGGACGCTGCCGAAAGCGAAAACAGGTGCTTTTGAGGATGGAGTCCGCAGGAAAGCAGAGAGGGCCAAATTTTCTGGAGCATTTGAAAGGGTTCCAGGAGGCAGTGAGAACCAGCATTACTTTTCCCCGCTGGCACCTTTGCTGTGGCAGCAAAAGCTGGACGTTTGTCTTTTTTGCTCCGGAGGCTGCCGAAAGCGAAAACAGGTGCTTTTGAGGATGGAGTCCGCAGGAAAGCAGAGAGGGCCAAATTGTCTGGGGCATTTGAAAGGGTTCCAGGAGGCAGTGAGAACCAGCATTACTTTTCCCCGCTGGCACCTTTGCTGTGGCAGCAAAAGCTGGACGTTTGTCTTTTTTGCTCCGGAGGCTGCCGAAAGCGAAAACAGGTGCTTTTGAGGATGGAGTCCACAGAAAAGCAGAGAGGGCCAAATTGTCTGTGGCATTTGAAAGGGTTCCAGGAGGCAGTGAGAACGAGCATTACTTTTCCCCGCTGGCACCTTTGCTGTGGCAGCAAAAGCTGGACGTTTGTCTTTTTTGCTCCGGAGGCTGCCGAAAGCGAAAACAGGTGCTTTTGAGGATGGAGTCCGCAGGAAAGCAGAGAGGGCCAAATTGTCTGGGGCATTTGAAGAGGTTCCAGGAGGCAGTGAGAACCAGCATTACTTTTCCCCGCTGGCACCTTTGCTGTGGCAGCTAAAGCTGGACGTTTGTCTTTTTTGCTCCGGAGGCTGCCGAAAGCGAAAACAGGTGCTTTTGAGGATGGAGTCCGCAGGAAAGCAGAGAGGGCCAAATTGTCTGTGGCATTTGAAAGGGTTCCAGGAGGCAGTGAGAACCAGCATTACTTTTCCCCGCTGGCACCTTTGCTGTGGCAGCAAAAGCTGGACGTTTGTCTTTTTTGCTCCGGAGGTTGCCGAAAGCGAAAACAGGTGCTTTTGAGGATGGAGTCCGCAGGAAAGCAGAGAGGGCCAAATTGTCTGTGGCATTTGAAAGGGTTCCAGGAGGCAGTGAGAACCAGCATTACTTTTCCCCGCTGGCACCTTTGTTGTGGCAGCAAAAGCTGGACGTTTGTCTTTTTTGCTCCGGACGCTGCCGAAAGCGAAAACAGGTGCTTTTGAGGATGGAGTCCGCAGGAAAGCAGAGAGGGCCAAATTTTCTGGAGCATTTGAAAGGGTTCCAGGAGGCAGTGAGAACCAGCATTACTTTTCCCCGCTGGCACCTTTGCTGTGGCAGCAAAAGCTGGACGTTTGTCTTTTTTGCTCCGGAGGCTGCCGAAAGCGAAAACAGGTGCTTTTGAGGATGGAGTCCGCAGGAAAGCAGAGAGGGCCAAATTGTCTGGGGCATTTGAAAGGGTTCCAGGAGGCAGTGAGAACCAGCATTACTTTTCCCCGCTGGCACCTTTGCTGTGGCAGCAAAAGCTGGACGTTTGTCTTTTTTGCTCCGGAGGCTGCCGAAAGCGAAAACAGGTGCTTTTGAGGATGGAGTCCACAGAAAAGCAGAGAGGGCCAAATTGTCTGTGGCATTTGAAAGGGTTCCAGGAGGCAGTGAGAACGAGCATTACTTTTCCCCGCTGGCACCTTTGCTGTGGCAGCAAAAGCTGGACGTTTGTCTTTTATGCTCCGGAGGCTGCCGAAAGCGAAAATAGGTGCTTTTGAGGATGGAGTCCGCAGGAAAGCAGAGAGGGCCAAATTGTCTGTGGCATTTGAAAGAGTTCCAGGAGGCAGTGAGAACCAGCATTACTTTTCCCCGCTGGCACCTTTGCTGTGGCAGCAAAAGCTGGACGTTTGTCTTTTTACGACCGGAGGGCGCCGAAAGTGAAAAAAGGCGCTTTTGAGGATAGATTCCGCAGGAAAGCAGAGAGGGCCAAATTGTCAGGGGCATTTGAAAGGGTTCCAGGAGGCAGTGAGAACGAGCATTACTTTTCCCCGCTGGCACCTTTGCTGTGGCAGCAAAAGCTGGACGTTTGTCTTTTATGCTCCGGAGGCTGCCGAAAGCGAAAATAGGTGCTTTTGAGGATGGAGTCCGCAGGAAAGCAGAGAGGGCCAAATTGTCTGTGGCATTTGAAAGAGTTCCAGGAGGCAGTGAGAACCAGCATTACTTTTCCCCGCTGGCACCTTTGCTGTGGCAGCAAAAGCTGGACGTTTGTCTTTTTACGACCGGAGGGCGCCGAAAGTGAAAAAAGGCGCTTTTGAGGATAGATTCCGCAGGAAAGCAGAGAGGGCCAAATTGTCAGGGGCATTTGAAAGGGTTCCAGGAGGCAGTGAGAACCAGCTTTACTTTTCCCCGCTGGCACCTTTGCTGTGGCAGCAAAAGCTGGACGTTTGTCTTTTTTGCTCCGGAGGCTGCCGAAAGCGAAAACAGGTGCTTTTGAGGATGGAGTCCGCAGGAAAGCAGAGAGGGCCAAATTGTCTGGGGCATTTGAAAGGGTTCCAGGAGGCAGTGAGAACCAGCATTACTTTTCCCCGCTGGCACTTTTGCTGTGGCAGCAAAAGCTGGACGTTTGTCTTTTTTGCTCCGGAGGCTGCCGAAAGCGAAAACAGGTGCTTTTGAGGATGGAGTCCGCAGGAAAGCAGAGAGGGCCAAATTGTCTGTGGCATTTGAAAGGGTTCCAGGAGGCAGTGAGAACCAGCATTACTTTTCCCCGCTGGCACCTTTGCTGTGGCAGCAAAACCTGGACGTTTGTCTTTTTTGCTCCGGAGGTTGCCGAAAGCGAAAACAGGTGCTTTTGAGGATGGGGTCCGCAGGAAAGCAGAGAGGGCCAAATTGTCTGGGGCATTTGAAAGGGTTCCAGGAGGCAGTGAGAACCAGCATTACTTTTCCCCGCTGGCTCCTTTGCTGTGGCAGCAAAAGCTGGACGTTTGTCTTTTTTGCTCCGGAGGCTGCCGAAAGCGAAAACAGGTGCTTTTGAGGATGGAGTCCGCAGGAAAGCAGAGAGGGCCAAATTGTCTGTGGCATTTGAAAGAGTTCCAGGAGGCAGTGAGAACCAGCATTACTTTTCCCCGCTGGCACCTTTGCTGTGGCAGCAAAAGCTGGACGTTTGTCTTTTTTGCTCCGGAGGCTGCCGAAAGCGAAAACAGGTGCTTTTGAGGATGGAGTCCGCAGGAAAGCAGAGAGGGCCAAATTGTCTGTGGCATTTGAAAGGGTTCCAGGAGGCAGTGAGAACCAGCATTACTTTTCCCCGCTGTCACCTTTGTTGTGGCAGCAAAAGCTGGACGTTTGTCTTTTTTGCTCCGGAGGCTGCCGAAAGCGAAAACAGGTGCTTTTGAGGATGGAGTCCGCAGGAAAGCAGAGAGGGCCAAATTGTCAGGGGCATTTGAAAGGGTTCCAGGAGGCAGTGAGAACCAGCATTACTTTTCCCCGCTGGCACCTTTGCTGTGGCAGCAAAAGCTGGACGTTTGTTTTTTTTGCTCCGGAGGTTGCCGAAAGCGAAAACAGGTGCTTTTGAGGATGGAGTCCGCAGGAAAGCAGAGAGGGCCAAATTGTCTGTGGCATTTGAAAGGGTTCCAGGAGGCAGTGAGAACCAGCATTACTTTTCCCCGCTGGCACCTTTGTTGTGGCAGCAAAAGCTGGACGTTTGTCTTTTTTGCTCCGGACGCTGCCGAAAGCGAAAACAGGTGCTTTTGAGGATGGAGTCCGCAGGAAAGCAGAGAGGGCCAAATTGTCTGTGGCATTTGAAAGGGTTCCAGGAGGCAGTGAGAACCAGCATTACTTTTCCCCGCTGGCACCTTTGCTGTGGCAGCAAAAGCTGGACGTTTGTTTTTTTTGCTCCGGAGGTTGCCGAAAGCGAAAACAGGTGCTTTTGAGGATGGAGTCCACAGGAAAGCAGAGAGGGCCAAATTGTCTGTGGCATTTGAAAGGGTTCCAGGAGGCAGTGAGAACCAGCATTACTTTTCCCCGCTGGCACCTTTGTTGTGGCAGCAAAAGCTGGACGTTTGTCTTTTTTGCTCCGGACGCTGCCGAAAGCGAAAACAGGTGCTTTTGAGGATGGAGTCCGCAGGAAAGCAGAGAGGGCCAAATTGTCTGTGGCATTTGAAAGGGTTCCAGGAGGCAGTGAGAACCAGCATTACTTTTCCCCGCTGGCACCTTTGCTGTGGCAGCAAAAGCTGGACGTTTGTTTTTTTTGCTCAGGAGGTTGCCGAAAGCGAAAACAGGTGCTTTTGAGGATGGAGTCCGCAGGAAAGCAGAGAGGGCCAAATTGTCTGTGGCATTTGAAAGGGTTCCAGGAGGCAGTGAGAACCAGCATTACTTTTCCCCGCTGGCACCTTTGCTGTGGCAGCAAAAGCTGGACGTTTGTCTTTTTTGCTCCGGAGGCTGCCGAAAGCGAAAACAGGTGCTTTTGAGGATGGAGTCCGCAGGAAAGCAGAGAGGGCCAAATTGTCTGTGGCATTTGAAAGGGTTCCAGGAGGCAGTGAGAACCAGCATTACTTTTCCCCGCTGGCACCTTTGTTGTGGCAGCAAAAGCTGGACGTTTGTCTTTTTTGCTCCGGACGCTGCCGAAAGCGAAAACAGGTGCTTTTGAGGATGGAGTCCGCAGGAAAGCAGAGAGGGCCAAATTGTCTGTGGCATTTGAAAGGGTTCCAGGAGGCAGTGAGAACCAGCATTACTTTTCCCCGCTGGCACCTTTGCTGTGGCAGCAAAAGCTGGACGTTTGTCTTTTTTGCTCCGGAGGCTGCCGAAAGCGAAAACAGGTGCTTTTGAGGATGGAGTCCGCAGGAAAGCAGAGAGGGCCAAATTGTCTGGGGCATTTGAAGAGGTTCCAGGAGGCAGTGAGAACCAGCATTACTTTTCCCCGCTGGCACCTTTGCTGTGGCAGCTAAAGCTGGACGTTTGTCTTTTTTGCTCCGGAGGCTGCCGAAAGCGAAAACAGGTGCTTTTGAGGATGGAGTCCGCAGGAAAGCAGAGAGGGCCAAATTGTCTGTGCGGGCATTTGAAAGGGTTCCAGGAGGCAGTGAGAACCAGCATTACTTTTCCCCGCTGGCACCTTTGCTGTGGCAGCAAAAGCTGGACGTTTGTCTTTTTTGCTCCGGAGGCTGCCGAAAGCGAAAACAGGTGCTTTTGAGGATGGAGTCCGCAGGAAAGCAGAGAGGGCCAAATTGTCTGTGGCATTTGAAAGGGTTCCAGGAGGCAGTGAGAACCAGCATTACTTTTCCCCGCTGGCACCTTTGTTGTGGCAGCAAAAGCTGGACGTTTGTCTTTTTTGCTCCGGACGCTGCCGAAAGCGAAAACAGGTGCTTTTGAGGATGGAGTCCGCAGGAAAGCAGAGAGGGCCAAATTTTCTGGAGCATTTGAAAGGGTTCCAGGAGGCAGTGAGAACCAGCATTACTTTTCCCCGCTGGCACCTTTGCTGTGGCAGCAAAAGCTGGACGTTTGTCTTTTTTGCTCCGGAGGCTGCCGAAAGCGAAAACAGGTGCTTTTGAGGATGGAGTCCGCAGGAAAGCAGAGAGGGCCAAATTGTCTGGGGCATTTGAAAGGGTTCCAGGAGGCAGTGAGAACCAGCATTACTTTTCCCCGCTGGCACCTTTGCTGTGGCAGCAAAAGCTGGACGTTTGTCTTTTTTGCTCCGGAGGCTGCCGAAAGCGAAAACATTTTGAGGATGGAGTCCACAGAAAAGCAGAGAGGGCCAAATTGTCTGTGGCATTTGAAAGGGTTCCAGGAGGCAGTGAGAACGAGCATTACTTTTCCCCGCTGGCACCTTTGCTGTGGCAGCAAAAGCTGGACGTTTGTCTTTTTTGCTCCGGAGGCTGCCGAAAGCGAAAACAGGTGCTTTTGAGGATGGAGTCCGCAGGAAAGCAGAGAGGGCCAAATTGTCTGGGGCATTTGAAGAGGTTCCAGGAGGCAGTGAGAACCAGCATTACTTTTCCCCGCTGGCACCTTTGCTGTGGCAGCTAAAGCTGGACGTTTGTCTTTTTTGCTCCGGAGGCTGCCGAAAGCGAAAACAGGTGCTTTTGAGGATGGAGTCCGCAGGAAAGCAGAGAGGGCCAAATTGTCTGTGGCATTTGAAAGGGTTCCAGGAGGCAGTGAGAACCAGCATTACTTTTCCCCGCTGGCACCTTTGCTGTGGCAGCAAAAGCTGGACGTTTGTCTTTTTTGCTCCGGAGGTTGCCGAAAGCGAAAACAGGTGCTTTTGAGGATGGAGTCCGCAGGAAAGCAGAGAGGGCCAAATTGTCTGTGGCATTTGAAAGGGTTCCAGGAGGCAGTGAGAACCAGCATTACTTTTCCCCGCTGGCACCTTTGTTGTGGCAGCAAAAGCTGGACGTTTGTCTTTTTTGCTCCGGACGCTGCCGAAAGCGAAAACAGGT
This sequence comes from Vanellus vanellus, assembly GCF_965231255.1. Lineage (NCBI taxonomy): Eukaryota > Metazoa > Chordata > Aves > Charadriiformes > Charadriidae > Vanellus > Vanellus vanellus. Next base: position 33,021 of record NW_028127786.1, read on the forward strand.
GCTTTTGAGGATGGAGTCCGCAGGAAAGCAGAGAGGGCCAAATTTTCTGGAGCATTTGAAAGGGTTCCAGGAGGCAGTGAGAACCAGCATTACTTTTCCCCGCTGGCACCTTTGCTGTGGCAGCAAAAGCTGGACGTTTGTCTTTTTTGCTCCGGAGGCTGCCGAAAGCGAAAACAGGTGCTTTTGAGGATGGAGTCCGCAGGAAAGCAGAGAGGGCCAAATTGTCTGGGGCATTTGAAAGGGTTCCAGGAGGCAGTGAGAACCAGCATTACTTTTCCCCGCTGGCACCTTTGCTGTGGCAGCAAAAGCTGGACGTTTGTCTTTTTTGCTCCGGAGGCTGCCGAAAGCGAAAACAGGTGCTTTTGAGGATGGAGTCCACAGAAAAGCAGAGAGGGCCAAATTGTCTGTGGCATTTGAAAGGGTTCCAGGAGGCAGTGAGAACGAGCATTACTTTTCCCCGCTGGCACCTTTGCTGTGGCAGCAAAAGCTGGACGTTTGTCTTTTATGCTCCGGAGGCTGCCGAAAGCGAAAATAGGTGCTTTTGAGGATGGAGTCCGCAGGAAAGCAGAGAGGGCCAAATTGTCTGTGGCATTTGAAAGAGTTCCAGGAGGCAGTGAGAACCAGCATTACTTTCCCCGCTGGCACCTTTGCTGTGGCAGCAAAAGCTGGACGTTTGTCTTTTTTGCTCCGGAGGCTGCCGAAAGCGAAAACAGGTGCTTTTGAGGATGGAGTCCGCAGGAAAGCAGAGAGGGCCAAATTGTCTGGGGCATTTGAAGAGGTTCCAGGAGGCAGTGAGAACCAGCATTACTTTTCCCCGCTGGCACCTTTGCTGTGGCAGCTAAAGCTGGACGTTTGTCTTTTTTGCTCCGGAGGCTGCCGAAAGCGAAAACAGGTGCTTTTGAGGATGGAGTCCGCAGGAAAGCAGAGAGGGCCAAATTGTCTGTGGCATTTGAAAGGGTTCCAGGAGGCAGTGAGAACCAGCATTACTTTTCCCCGCTGGCACCTTTGCTGTGGCAGCAAAAGCTGGACGTTTGTCTTTTTTGCTCCGGAGGCTGCCGAAAGCGAAAACAGGTGCTTTTGAGGATGGAGTCCGCAGGAAAGCAGAGAGGGCCAAATTGTCTGTGGCATTTGAAAGGGTTCCAGGAGGCAGTGAGAACCAGCATTACTTTTCCCCGCTGGCACCTTTGTTGTGGCAGCAAAAGCTGGACGTTTGTCTTTTTTGCTCCGGACGCTGCCGAAAGCGAAAACAGGTGCTTTTGAGGATGGAGTCCGCAGGAAAGCAGAGAGGGCCAAATTTTCTGGAGCATTTGAAAGGGTTCCAGGAGGCAGTGAGAACCAGCATTACTTTTCCCCGCTGGCACCTTTGCTGTGGCAGCAAAAGCTGGACGTTTGTCTTTTTTGCTCCGGAGGCTGCCGAAAGCGAAAACAGGTGCTTTTGAGGATGGAGTCCGCAGGAAAGCAGAGAGGGCCAAATTGTCTGGGGCATTTGAAAGGGTTCCAGGAGGCAGTGAGAACCAGCATTACTTTTCCCCGCTGGCACCTTTGCTGTGGCAGCAAAAGCTGGACGTTTGTCTTTTTTGCTCCGGAGGCTGCCGAAAGCGAAAACAGGTGCTTTTGAGGATGGAGTCCACAGAAAAGCAGAGAGGGCCAAATTGTCTGTGGCATTTGAAAGGGTTCCAGGAGGCAGTGAGAACGAGCATTACTTTTCCCCGCTGGCACCTTTGCTGTGGCAGCAAAAGCTGGACGTTTGTCTTTTTTGCTCCGGAGGCTGCCGAAAGCGAAAACAGGTGCTTTTGAGGATGGAGTCCGCAGGAAAGCAGAGAGGGCCAAATTGTCTGGGGCATTTGAAGAGGTTCCAGGAGGCAGTGAGAACCAGCATTACTTTTCCCCGCTGGCACCTTTGCTGTGGCAGCTAAAGCTGGACGTTTGTCTTTTTTGCTCCGGAGGCTGCCGAAAGCGAAAACAGGTGCTTTTGAGGATGGAGTCCGCAGGAAAGCAGAGAGGGCCAAATTGTCTGTGGCATTTGAAAGGGTTCCAGGAGGCAGTGAGAACCAGCATTACTTTTCCCCGCTGGCACCTTTGCTGTGGCAGCAAAAGCTGGACGTTTGTCTTTTTTGCTCCGGAGGTTGCCGAAAGCGAAAACAGGTGCTTTTGAGGATGGAGTCCGCAGGAAAGCAGAGAGGGCCAAATTGTCTGTGGCATTTGAAAGGGTTCCAGGAGGCAGTGAGAACCAGCATTACTTTTCCCCGCTGGCACCTTTGTTGTGGCAGCAAAAGCTGGACGTTTGTCTTTTTTGCTCCGGACGCTGCCGAAAGCGAAAACAGGTGCTTTTGAGGATGGAGTCCGCAGGAAAGCAGAGAGGGCCAAATTTTCTGGAGCATTTGAAAGGGTTCCAGGAGGCAGTGAGAACCAGCATTACTTTTCCCCGCTGGCACCTTTGCTGTGGCAGCAAAAGCTGGACGTTTGTCTTTTTTGCTCCGGAGGCTGCCGAAAGCGAAAACAGGTGCTTTTGAGGATGGAGTCCGCAGGAAAGCAGAGAGGGCCAAATTGTCTGGGGCATTTGAAAGGGTTCCAGGAGGCAGTGAGAACCAGCATTACTTTTCCCCGCTGGCACCTTTGCTGTGGCAGCAAAAGCTGGACGTTTGTCTTTTTTGCTCCGGAGGCTGCCGAAAGCGAAAACAGGTGCTTTTGAGGATGGAGTCCACAGAAAAGCAGAGAGGGCCAAATTGTCTGTGGCATTTGAAAGGGTTCCAGGAGGCAGTGAGAACGAGCATTACTTTTCCCCGCTGGCACCTTTGCTGTGGCAGCAAAAGCTGGACGTTTGTCTTTTATGCTCCGGAGGCTGCCGAAAGCGAAAATAGGTGCTTTTGAGGATGGAGTCCGCAGGAAAGCAGAGAGGGCCAAATTGTCTGTGGCATTTGAAAGAGTTCCAGGAGGCAGTGAGAACCAGCATTACTTTTCCCCGCTGGCACCTTTGCTGTGGCAGCAAAAGCTGGACGTTTGTCTTTTTACGACCGGAGGGCGCCGAAAGTGAAAAAAGGCGCTTTTGAGGATAGATTCCGCAGGAAAGCAGAGAGGGCCAAATTGTCAGGGGCATTTGAAAGGGTTCCAGGAGGCAGTGAGAACCAGCTTTACTTTTCCCCGCTGGCACCTTTGCTGTGGCAGCAAAAGCTGGACGTTTGTCTTTTTTGCTCCGGAGGCTGCCGAAAGCGAAAACAGGTGCTTTTGAGGATGGAGTCCGCAGGAAAGCAGAGAGGGCCAAATTGTCTGGGGCATTTGAAAGGGTTCCAGGAGGCAGTGAGAACCAGCATTACTTTTCCCCGCTGGCACTTTTGCTGTGGCAGCAAAAGCTGGACGTTTGTCTTTTTTGCTCCGGAGGCTGCCGAAAGCGAAAACAGGTGCTTTTGAGGATGGAGTCCGCAGGAAAGCAGAGAGGGCCAAATTGTCTGGGGCATTTGAAAGGGTTCCAGGAGGCAGTGAGAACCAGCATTACTTTTCCCCGCTGGCACCTTTGCTGTGGCAGCAAAAGCTGGACGTTTGTCTTTTTTGCTCCGGAGGCTGCCAAAAGCGAAAACAGGTGCTTTTGAGGATGGAGTCCGCAGGAAAGCAGAGAGGGCCAAATTGTCTGGGGCATTTGAAGAGGTTCCAGGAGGCAGTGAGAACCAGCATTACTTTTCCCCGCTGGCACCTTTGCTGTGGCAGCAAAAGCTGGACGTTTGTCTTTTTTGCTCCGGAGGCTGCCGAAAGCGAAAACAGGTGCTTTTGAGGATGGAGTCCGCAGGAAAGCAGAGAGGGCCAAATTGTCTGTGGCATTTGAAAGGGTTCCAGGAGGCAGTGAGAACCAGCATTACTTTTCCCCGCTGGCACCTTTGCTGTGGCAGCAAAAGCTGGACGTTTGTCTTTTTTGCTCCGGAGGCTGCCGAAAGCGAAAACAGGTGCTTTTGAGGATGGAGTCCGCAGGAAAGCAGAGAGGGCCAAATTGTCTGTGGCATTTGAAAGGGTTCCAGGAGGCAGTGAGAACCAGCATTACTTTTCCCCGCTGGCACCTTTGCTGTGGCAGCAAAAGCTGGACGTTTGTCTTTTTTGCTCCGGAGGTTGCCGAAAGCGAAAACAGGTGCTTTTGAGGATGGAGTCCGCAGGAAAGCAGAGAGGGCCAAATTGTCTGTGGCATTTGAAAGGGTTCCAGGAGGCAGTGAGAACCAGCATTACTTTTCCCCGCTGGCACCTTTGCTGTGGCAGCAAAAGCTGGACGTTTGTCTTTTTTGCTCCGGAGGCTGCCGAAAGCGAAAACAGGTGCTTTTGAGGATGGAGTCCGCAGGAAAGCAGAGAGGGCCAAATTGTCTGTGGCATTTGAAAGGGTTCCAGGAGGCAGTGAGAACCAGCATTACTTTTCCCCGCTGGCACCTTTGCTGTGGCAGCAAAACCTGGACGTTTGTCTTTTTTGCTCCGGAGGTTGCCGAAAGCGAAAACAGGTGCTTTTGAGGATGGGGTCCGCAGGAAAGCAGAGAGGGCCAAATTGTCTGGGGCATTTGAAAGGGTTCCAGGAGGCAGTGAGAACCAGCATTACTTTTCCCCGCTGGCTCCTTTGCTGTGGCAGCAAAAGCTGGACGTTTGTCTTTTTTGCTCCGGAGGCTGCCGAAAGCGAAAACAGGTGCTTTTGAGGATGGAGTCCGCAGGAAAGCAGAGAGGGCCAAATTGTCTGTGGCATTTGAAAGAGTTCCAGGAGGCAGTGAGAACCAGCATTACTTTTCCCCGCTGGCACCTTTGCTGTGGCAGCAAAAGCTGGACGTTTGTCTTTTTTGCTCCGGAGGCTGCCGAAAGCGAAAACAGGTGCTTTTGAGGATGGAGTCCGCAGGAAAGCAGAGAGGGCCAAATTGTCTGTGGCATTTGAAAGGGTTCCAGGAGGCAGTGAGAACCAGCATTACTTTTCCCCGCTGTCACCTTTGTTGTGGCAGCAAAAGCTGGACGTTTGTCTTTTTTGCTCCGGAGGCTGCCGAAAGCGAAAACAGGTGCTTTTGAGGATGGAGTCCGCAGGAAAGCAGAGAGGGCCAAATTGTCAGGGGCATTTGAAAGGGTTCCAGGAGGCAGTGAGAACCAGCATTACTTTTCCCCGCTGGCACCTTTGCTGTGGCAGCAAAAGCTGGACGTTTGTTTTTTTTGCTCCGGAGGTTGCCGAAAGCGAAAACAGGTGCTTTTGAGGATGGAGTCCGCAGGAAAGCAGAGAGGGCCAAATTGTCTGTGGCATTTGAAAGGGTTCCAGGAGGCAGTGAGAACCAGCATTACTTTTCCCCGCTGGCACCTTTGTTGTGGCAGCAAAAGCTGGACGTTTGTCTTTTTTGCTCCGGACGCTGCCGAAAGCGAAAACAGGTGCTTTTGAGGATGGAGTCCGCAGGAAAGCAGAGAGGGCCAAATTGTCTGTGGCATTTGAAAGGGTTCCAGGAGGCAGTGAGAACCAGCATTACTTTTCCCCGCTGGCACCTTTGCTGTGGCAGCAAAAGCTGGACGTTTGTTTTTTTTGCTCCGGAGGTTGCCGAAAGCGAAAACAGGTGCTTTTGAGGATGGAGTCCACAGGAAAGCAGAGAGGGCCAAATTGTCTGTGGCATTTGAAAGGGTTCCAGGAGGCAGTGAGAACCAGCATTACTTTTCCCCGCTGGCACCTTTGCTGTGGCAGCAAAAGCTGGACGTTTGTCTTTTTTGCTCCGGAGGTTGCCGAAAGCGAAAACAGGTGCTTTTGAGGATGGAGTCCGCAGGAAAGCAGAGAGGGCCAAATTGTCTGTGGCATTTGAAAGGGTTCCAGGAGGCAGTGAGAACCAGCATTACTTTTCCCCGCTGGCACCTTTGTTGTGGCAGCAAAAGCTGGACGTTTGTCTTTTTTGCTCCGGACGCTGCCGAAAGCGAAAACAGGTGCTTTTGAGGATGGAGTCCGCAGGAAAGCAGAGAGGGCCAAATTGTCTGTGGCATTTGAAAGGGTTCCAGGAGGCAGTGAGAACCAGCATTACTTTTCCCCGCTGGCACCTTTGCTGTGGCAGCAAAAGCTGGACGTTTGTCTTTTTTGCTCCGGAGGCTGCCGAAAGCGAAAACAGGTGCTTTTGAGGATGGAGTCCGCAGGAAAGCAGAGAGGGCCAAATTGTCTGGGGCATTTGAAGAGGTTCCAGGAGGCAGTGAGAACCAGCATTACTTTTCCCCGCTGGCACCTTTGCTGTGGCAGCTAAAGCTGGACGTTTGTCTTTTTTGCTCCGGAGGCTGCCGAAAGCGAAAACAGGTGCTTTTGAGGATGGAGTCCGCAGGAAAGCAGAGAAGGCCAAATTGTCTGTGGCATTTGAAAGGGTTCCAGGAGGCAGTGAGAACCAGCATTACTTTTCCCCGCTGGCACCTTTGCTGTGGCAGCAAAAGCTGGACGTTTGTCTTTTTTGCTCCGGAGGCTGCCGAAAGCGAAAACAGGTGCTTTTGAGGATGGAGTCCGCAGGAAAGCAGAGAGGGCCAAATTGTCTGTGGCATTTGAAAGGGTTCCAGGAGGCAGTGAGAACCAGCATTACTTTTCCACGCTGGCACCTTTGCTGTGGCAGCAAAAGCTGGACGTTTGTCTTTTTTGCTCCGGAGGCTGCCGAAAGCGAAAACAGGTGCTTTTGAGGATGGAGTCCGCAGGAAAGCAGAGAGGGCCAAATTGTCTGTGGCATTTGAAAGGGTTCCAGGAGGCAGTGAGAACCAGCATTACTTTTCCCCGCTGGCACCTTTGCTGTGGCAGCAAAAGCTGGACGTTTGTCTTTTTTGCTCCGGAGGCTGCCGAAAGCGAAAACAGGTGCTTTTGAGGATGGAGTCCGCAGGAAAGCAGAGAGGGCCAAATTGTCTGGGGCATTTGAAGAGGTTCCAGGAGGCAGTGAGAACCAGCATTACTTTTCCCCGCTGGCACCTTTGCTGTGGCAGCAAAAGCTGGACGTTTGTCTTTTTTGCTCCGGAGGCTGCCGAAAGCGAAAACAGGTGCTTTTGAGGATGGAGTCCGCAGGAAAGCAGAGAGGGCCAAATTGTCTGGGGCATTTGAAAGGGTTCCAGGAGGCAGTGAGAACCAGCATTACTTTTCCCCGCTGGCTCCTTTGCTGTGGCAGCAAAAGCTGGACGTTTGTCTTTTTTGCTCCGGAGGCTGCCGAAAGCGAAAACAGGTGCTTTTGAGGATGGAGTCCGCAGGAAAGCAGAGAGGGCCAAATTGTCTGTGGCATTTGAAAGAGTTCCAGGAGGCAGTGAGAACCAGCATTACTTTTCCCCGCTGGCACCTTTGCTGTGGCAGCAAAAGCTGGACGTTTGTCTTTTTACCACCGGAGGCTGCCGAAAGTGAAAAAAGGCGCTTTTGAGGATAGAGTCCGCAGGAAAGCAGAGAGGGCCAAATTGTCAGGGGCATTTGAAGAGGTTCCAGGAGGCAGTGAGAACCAGCATTACTTTTCCCCGCTGGCACCTTTGCTGTGGCAGCAAAAGCTGGACGTTTGTCTTTTTTGCTCCGGAGGCTGCCGAAAGCGAAAACAGGTGCTTTTGAGGATGGAGTCCGCAGGAAAGCAGAGAGGGCCAAATTGTCTGTGGCATTTGAAAGGGTTCCAGGAGGCAGTGAGAACCAGCATTACTTTTCCCCGCTGGCACCTTTGCTGTGGCAGCAAAAGCTGGACGTTTGTCTTTTTTGCTCCGGAGGCTGCCAAAAGCGAAAACAGGTGCTTTTGAAGATGGAGTCCGCAGGAAAGCAGAGAGGGCCAAATTGTCTGGGGCATTTGAAGAGGTTCCAGGAGGCAGTGAGAACCAGCATTACTTTTCCCCGCTGGCACCTTTGCTGTGGCAGCAAAAGCTGGACGTTTGTCTTTTTTGCTCCGGAGGCTGCCGAAAGCGAAAACAGGTGCTTTTGAGGATGGAGTCCGCAGGAAAGCAGAGAGGGCCAAATTGTCTGTGGCATTTGAAAGGGTTCCAGGAGGCAGTGAGAACCAGCATTACTTTTCCCCGCTGGCACCTTTGCTGTGGCAGCAAAAGCTGGACGTTTGTCTTTTTTGCTCCGGAGGCTGCCGAAAGCGAAAACAGGTGCTTTTGAGGATGGAGTCCGCAGGAAAGCAGAGAGGGCTTAATTGTCTGTGGCATTTGAAAGGGTTCCAGGAGGCAGTGAGAACCAGCATTACTTTTCCCCGCTGGCACCTTTGCTGTGGCAGCAAAAGCTGGACGTTTGTCTTTTTTGCTCCGGAGGCTGCCGAAAGCGAAAACAGGTGCTTTTGAGGATGGAGTCCACAGAAAAGCAGAGAGGGCCAAATTGTCTGTGGCATTTGAAAGGGTTCCAGGAGGCAGTGAGAACGAGCATTACTTTTCCCCGCTGGCACCTTTGCTGTGGCAGCAAAAGCTGGACGTTTGTCTTTTATGCTCCGGAGGCTGCCGAAAGCGAAAATAGGTGCTTTTGAGGATGGAGTCCGCAGGAAAGCAGAGAGGGCCAAATTGTCTGTGGCATTTGAAAGAGTTCCAGGAGGCAGTGAGAACCAGCATTACTTTTCCCCGCTGGCACCTTTGCTGTGGCAGCAAAAGCTGGACGTTTGTCTTTTTACGACCGGAGGGCGCCGAAAGTGAAAAAAGGCGCTTTTGAGGATAGATTCCGCAGGAAAGCAGAGAGGGCCAAATTGTCAGGGGCATTTGAAAGGGTTCCAGGAGGCAGTGAGAACCAGTTTACTTTTCCCCGCTGGCACCTTTGCTGTGGCAGCAAAAGCTGGACGTTTGTCTTTTTTGCTCCGGAGGCTGCCGAAAGCGAAAACAGGTGCTTTTGAGGATGGAGTCCGCAGGAAAGCAGAGAGGGCCAAATTGTCTGGGGCATTTGAAAGGGTTCCAGGAGGCAGTGAGAACCAGCATTACTTTTCCCCGCTGGCACTTTTGCTGTGGCAGCAAAAGCTGGACGTTTGTCTTTTTTGCTCCGGAGGCTGCCGAAAGCGAAAACAGGTGCTTTTGAGGATGGAGTCCGCAGGAAAGCAGAGAGGGCCAAATTGTCTGTGGCATTTGAAAGGGTTCCAGGAGGCAGTGAGAACCAGCATTACTTTTCCCCGCTGGCACCTTTGCTGTGGCAGCAAAAGCTGGACGTTTGTCTTTTTTGCTCCGGAGGCTGCCGAAAGCGAAAACAGGTGCTTTTGAGGATGGAGTCCGCAGGAAAGCAGAGAGGGCCAAATTGTCTGGGGCATTTGAAGAGGTTCCAGGAGGCAGTGAGAACCAGCATTACTTTTCCCCGCTGGCACCTTTGCTGTGGCAGCAAAAGCTGGACGTTTGTCTTTTTTGCTCCGGAGGCTGCCGAAAGCGAAAACAGGTGCTTTTGAGGATGGAGTCCGCAGGAAAGCAGAGAGGGCCAAATTGTCTGTGGCATTTGAAAGGGTTCCAGGAGGCAGTGAGAACCAGCATTACTTTTCCCCGCTGGCACCTTTGCTGTGGCAGCAAAAGCTGGACGTTTGTCTTTTTTGCTCCGGAGGCTGCCGAAAGCGAAAACAGGTGCTTTTGAGGATGGAGTCCGCCGGAAAGCAGAGAGGGCCAAATTGTCTGTGGCATTTGAAAGGGTTCCAGGAGGCAGTGAGAACCAGCATTACTTTTCCCCGCTGGCACCTTTGCTGTGGCAGCAAAAGCTGGACGTTTGTCTTTTTTGCTCCGGAGGCTGCCGAAAGCGAAAAACAGGTGCTTTTGAGGATGGAGTCCGCAGGAAAGCAGAGAGGGCCAAATTGTCTGTGGCATTTGAAAGGGTTCCAGGAGGCAGTGAGAACCAGCATTACTTTTCCCCGCTGGCACCTTTGCTGTGGCAGCAAAAGCTGGACGTTTGTCTTTTTTGCTCCGGAGGTTGCCGAAAGCGAAAACAGGTGCTTTTGAGGATGGGGTCCGCAGGAAAGCAGAGAGGGCCAAATTGTCTGGGGCATTTGAAAGGGTTCCAGGAGGCAGTGAGAACCAGCATTACTTTTCCCCGCTGGCTCCTTTGCTGTGGCAGCAAAAGCTGGACGTTTGTCTTTTTTGCTCCGGAGGCTGCCGAAAGCGAAAACAGGTGCTTTTGAGGATGGAGTCCGCAGGAAAGCAGAGAGGGCCAAATTGTCTGTGGCATTTGAAAGAGTTCCAGGAGGCAGTGAGAACCAGCATTACTTTTCCCCGCTGGCACCTTTGCTGTGGCAGCAAAAGCTGGACGTTTGTCTTTTTACCACCGGAGGGCGCCGAAAGTGAAAAAAGGCGCTTTTGAGGATAGAGTCCGCAGGAAAGCAGAGAGGGCCAAATTGTCAGGGGCATTTGAAGAGGTTCCAGGAGGCAGTGAGAACCAGCATTACTTTTCCCCGCTGGCACCTTTGCTGTGGCAGCAAAAGCTGGACGTTTGTCTTTTTTGCTCCGGAGGCTGCCGAAAGCGAAAACAGGTGCTTTTGAGGATGGAGTCCGCAGGAAAGCAGAGAGGGCCAAATTGTCTGTGGCATTTGAAAGGGTTCCAGGAGGCAGTGAGAACCAGCATTACTTTTCCCCGCTGGCACCTTTGCTGTGGCAGCAAAAGCTGGACGTTTGTTTTTTTTGCTCCGGAGGTTGCCGAAAGCGAAAACAGGTGCTTTTGAGGATGGAGTCCACAGGAAAGCAGAGAGGGCCAAATTGTCTGTGGCATTTGAAAGGGTTCCAGGAGGCAGTGAGAACCAGCATTACTTTTCCCCGCTGGCACCTTTGTTGTGGCAGCAAAAGCTGGACGTTTGTCTTTTTTGCTCCGGACGCTGCCGAAAGCGAAAACAGGTGCTTTTGAGGATGGAGTCCGCAGGAAAGCAGAGAGGGCCAAATTGTCTGTGGCATTTGAAAGGGTTCCAGGAGGCAGTGAGAACCAGCATTACTTTTCCCCGCTGGCACCTTTGCTGTGGCAGCAAAAGCTGGACGTTTGTTTTTTTTGCTCCGGAGGTTGCCGAAAGCGAAAACAGGTGCTTTTGAGGATGGAGTCCACAGGAAAGCAGAGAGGGCCAAATTGTCTGTGGCATTTGAAAGGGTTCCAGGAGGCAGTGAGAACCAGCATTACTTTTCCCCGCTGGCACCTTTGCTGTGGCAGCAAAAGCTGGACGTTTGTCTTTTTTGCTCCGGAGGCTGCCGAAAGCGAAAACAGGTGCTTTTGAGGATGGAGTCCGCAGGAAAGCAGAGAGGGCCAAATTGTCTGTGGCATTTGAAAGGGTTCCAGGAGGCAGTGAGAACCAGCATTACTTTTCCCCGCTGGCACCTTTGTTGTGGCAGCAAAAGCTGGACGTTTGTCTTTTTTGCTCCGGACGCTGCCGAAAGCGAAAAACAGGTGCTTTTGAGGATGGAGTCCGCAGGAAAGCAGAGAGGGCCAAATTGTCTGTGGCATTTGAAAGGGTTCCAGGAGGCAGTGAGAACCAGCATTACTTTTCCCCCGCTGGCACCTTTGCTGTGGCAGCAAAAGCTGGACGTTTGTCTTTTTTGCT